>NW_027461736.1:326620-633240 GCF_050947455.1 Rhinoderma darwinii
TACTTGTGTGAATGAAGTAATTTATCGGGTGATTCTAATGTTTCAGAAGCATTAGGCCCCCCAGAAAACAGTATGCGGCTATAAAATCAAATGCAAAATTCCTGGACCGAAAAGGCCAAAAAGCCTCCTTTTATGCCAAGCCCTGGCACATGCCCGCACAGCGAATAAGGCACACATATTTGGTATCCCCATGCACGGGAGAAGTGGAAGAATGTGAAAGGAGATTAATTTTGTCCGTGGTCTATACTGTGTGTGAAAAATGCTGGCATAAACATTTGCTAAATTCTTGCATTTTTTTCCAATTTTGCCCTCTTTAGAGAAAAAATTAAAATGATATATACTGACAAATGCCACTAAAACAAAGCCCTATCTGTCCTTTAAAAAGAGTGTAAAATTCAAAGATGAACTTTATTCACCTGCTGAGTTATAGTCATCTAAAGAAGCGCATAGCAAAATTGTGAAATTTGCTCTGGTCATTTAGCTGTAAAACAGCCTAGTCCTTAACCGGTTAAGGGAGGGGGCCAGAGCATCTGACGGACTGCTGAGAACTCTATGGGGGATAACTCCCCCCCCCACAGAGGCATCAGAGTTAGTCACTCAGACCCCCCATGCAGTATAATTTCCCCCATAACACCCTCAGTAGTTATTATACTGCACGCGGGAGGGGTGTCTGGCTGCTTCAACTATAACTAAAGTTTAAAAAAAAAAATTGACACGTCACACTGACATATCAGAAGTTTAGATCGGTGGGGGGTCCGAGCACTGGAATCCCTACTGATTGCTAAAATGAAGCGTCAGAATTGCTCGGGCTCGCGCTGTGCCACTTCGGCTTTTCTCAGACTGGTTTACGGGCTCAAAGACTCTCAGCGCACTTCTGCCTCTTCATTTTAGCGATCAATGGGGGTCTCAGTGCTTGGACATCGACCGACCAAAACTTCTGACATGTCAAAAGTTTTTTAAAAGTTTAGTTACACTTTAAAGGAAAGGTGTTATAATTTTTATTAGGGGAGTTCCAGTGTTAGCTTTTCTGGCACTCAGGACCTCCCCGATGTGCCACAATTATTAATATCTATTAATATTTGTGGTGCATCTCTAAAAGAAAAAAAAATGGTCAAAGAGATTTGTGTGGGGGAGTTTTCATTTTAATAAAAAAAAAATCCTATGTATCTGTGTTTTTTTTAATACTTTATTAGCGCCTTAGTAATGGCAGTAGTCTGATCGTTGGCGTCCATTACTAAGGTGGGGCTAAGCGTTAGCCCACATTATTAACCTCGATACCCACCACCACCAGGGGTGCCGGGAAGAGTCGGGTGCAATCCAGTGATGGCCGGGTACCGGGGCGGCCGCAGGATGGTATTATCAGGATTGGAAGGGACAACAACCGTGGCCCTTCCCACCCTGGTAATGTTAACCTGCTGCTGCTATGTTGTAACTGGCTGGTTGTGAAGAATGAGTGGGACCCCATGTCATTTAAAAAAAAATAATAGAGAAAAACGACATGGAGTCCTCCCCATTTTCATAACCAGTCAGATACAACATAGCAGCAGCAGGCTTGCATTACCAGGGTGGGAAGGGCCACAGTTCTTGGCCCTTCCCAGCCTCATAATACCAGCCTGCGGTCACCCCAGTACACGACCATCACTACAGATGGTCGGGCACTGGATCGTGCCTGGCTCTTCCCGATAGCCCTGGTGGTGGTGGGTATCGGGGTAATGATGGGGGGTTACTGCTAGTCTTTTTACTGCCGTCAAGCAGACAGCGGTCATTACTAAGGCAGTAGTAATAAAGTTTTAAAAACGTAAAGACACATAAGAAAACATTTTTGTTGACAAAAAAGCTCCCAGGGGGCGTGGCTTGGTTGCCGGACTGAATGGCCGCTTGAAAACTCGGCTCCGCACTGCCTTACCGACATTCAGTGACCACTTAACGCCTGATAACTCTTCTACACCCTGATTTTGCCGTACCGGAGGATAACACCGCCAGGCATGCCCAGAAGAAGAAAATCGGTGTCCAGACCAGCGAAACTGCTGGATTTCTATTTCCCTCACGACCACCAGAAGGTCCAAAATGGCGCCGATGCCTGCTCACAAACGGGTTCACTCACCTCAGCTCCGGGATCCCCGCACGCCACGACTCCACCTCGCAGGAGCAGTTCTGTCCCGGCTCTGTCGCCTCACACTCTGACAGCCTCTCCTCATTCTCGAGAGACGGAGTTACCTCCGACCCTGGTGTTGCCGGAACTCAGAGGCCGCCATCTTAGGGATCAAACACGTGGCACCTCTTCTTCCTCAACTCCGTCTCCTACATCCAGGAGTCCTGCGAAAAAGCAGAAGAGGGGCCCACGCCTCTCTCAGACTTCTTTGGGGCCGGACAAAGACGGACACGATGACGAAGGTATGTCTTCAAGATCCCCAGATGTTTTAACTGACATGCCATCTTCATCTAACCCTGTCACAGAACTTAACCTTAAGACCATGTTGCAAGCTCTGCAGCAGTCTCTCTACTCTGGATTCGCTCATTTACTTAAACCTATGTCGGAAGCGTTACACGCAGTGGAAGATAGGGTTCAACATGTTGAATCAAAAATGAGCGTCTTTGCAGCCTCTCACAATGAGCTTATAGATGCCCATTATGACCTTGAAGCTAACTTTTCACAAGTGAAAGCTAAAATTGCCGACTTAGAAGACCGCTCCCGACGTAATAACGTCAAATTTCGAGGTATCCCTGAAGACATAGCAGCCAAAGATCTGACTCATTTTATCCAAGATTTTGTCAAGTCTGCACTGCCTAAATGCACCTCTAGGGACCTGATCATTGACAGAGCCCATAGGGTTCCCAGACCTAAGCATCTAGCTGATGATGTTGCAAGGGACGTCCTGGCCCGCTTCCACTTTTTCCACATAAAAGATAACTTCATGAATGCCGTCAGACAAAAGGAGACTCTTCCTGCGCAATACAACCAGAACTCCGTATATGCAGACCTATCTGCTGTCACTCTGCAACTTAGGAGAGAACTTTCCCCCATCACTACTGCTCTGAGAGATCACAAGATCCTATACAAGTGGGGTTTTCCAGTGCGTTTATTCATCAACAGGAATGGCTCCATGCACGCAATCAGAACCGTTAGAGACGGAGCGCTGCTCCTCCAACAGTGGGGTATTTCCGTTTCTGTAGTTCCCCCAGAATCTACGAAGAGAGCTCCCCCACAACCTGTGAAAGATGACTGGCGAGTGATCAACCTCCGTAATCGACCACGACGTTGAGGTAGATCCTACGGCAGGGGCGCTGCTGGGCTCTTTGAGGCCTAGAAATCCGGTTCACAAGCGGACTGTTTCCCCCCGCATATGTCTGAACTTCCCTGTTGTTCAGACCTTCCTTTGAGAAAGTATTTGAATGCTTTTGTTTTGTTACTGTGAGTTTTTTGCCTGTTTATTGCAGCTATCTTTATCTCATATATACTTGTACCGCCATCAAAGTGCATACCTGCCATTAATTACTATAGTATATCATTTCTGTAATGGAAGGAGTATGATTCTTATGTCTGAGGGAGCTTATAGTCAGCAGACCGTGCTCTTTTATAATGGCTCTTAAAATTGGTTCTCTAAACGTAAATGGCCTTAACAGTCCACATAAGAGGGCGTATATGTGGAAGGAAGCGCAACAATTAGCATGTGTGGTTCTTTGTATACAAGAGACTCACTTTTTGAAACAAGATGCTCATCGCATCAAACACCCTCAATTTCCCTATGTCTTCCAATCACACCACTCCACCAAAATCCGAGGTGTGCTGATGGCTATAAGAAACTCAGTTGCCTTTCAAGTAATTGAATTGTTTGCTGATCCTAACGGTAGATATATTTTCCTGATTTGTCTGATTAACAATGTAAAATATTCCCTGTTAACGCTGTATGCACCTAACACTCATCAGATGAGATTCCTACATAAAATCCACAGATTGATTTCCAAACATAAACAGGGACAATTAATTATATGCGGGGACTTTAACGCTGTTATGGATGTTGACATAGATACCTCTTCACATTCTCGTCTCTCAAGAGTTGCCCTCGGTGATTGGTTTTGGGGGGAGGAGCTGTACGATATCTGGCGTATGCAACATGGTTCGGAACGAGACTACTCGTTTCATTCCCAAGTACATAATAGCTACTCTAGAATTGATATGTTCATAATAGATAAAACTACACTTCTTTTGTCTCAAGCCCCAGACCCCACACCCCACCTATCTACTGCCCATCTTACCTTATCTTACATTCACACAAACCCATTCATACACCTATACACCATATAATGATAACAGAAACACATAACTATAACCAAATACCATACTATATACATAAACACGAAAACCTAAGATTGGCCGCTTGTAAGCCCTTTTTTCTGTCTCCAAAAAGCTCAAATAAAAAACCTACTTGTGCTTACTCAGCCCATCACCAGAGAGGAGAGAGAGGAAAACCCCCCCTAGAGCGCCAGTCCAGAGGCCAAAGCCACCCCAACCACCACCCCGGTCCCTATCGCTAAGCCTATTCAGCTTGCCCTATCTCTATCTCCTATTACCTTATAAAGTAATCTGTCCCTCCTGCTGTCCCTATCGCTATTTCCCGGTGTCATGGCCAGCTGTAGACCCCTACCCCCAGTATAATACCCAGGGGCACATTCTCCCCTCCCCCTGAATGTTGGTTCAACGTAGGGCACCCTAGAGTTAAAGCCCCTCCAAAGTCGAGAGGCCTTGGGGGCACCCAGTCTCTAAACCTCCATGGACCGGACCTTCACCAGGTCACCCATGATATTCCTAGACACCTAGTCCAGAAAAATGTTAAACTGAGTCGACACTAAATACCGTGCGTTCCACGTGAAATACCTGAACATTAAACTAACTAAAAAAGAAGTGCAATGATCCCTTCCACCCAGGTCTCCGAATGCCCCATAGGCCCAACCAGCGTAGAAGAGGTTGGTCAGACCGGGCCAACCGATGGAGGCACCCACCCGTTTGTAAACCTCTGCATTGAAGGGACGCTGAAGCAAGAAATGGTCCATGCTTTCGAGCGAGTCACCGCACTCCTCCCGAGGACAACCTCTTTCATCAGAGTTTCTGTTCTTCAGATTGCCCCTTACATACAGCCTCCCATCGCCAAGCCAGATCCCAAAACTTCTTGGGAATCCTCACAGAATTTAAAAGTTTTAATCCCACTCTGAGGTTCCTACTTGGGCAGTCCCTGAGCGCCAGAGGCTTCTGGAAGCAGGTCAACAAGACCTTTCTGTCAAGAAATTTTCTCAACATGGTCTTGATCTCCTATGCTCCCACACCCCACCGACGAACAACCTTCAGAACTGGGGCAGCATAAGCCGGGAGGTGCCCATGGGGTGTACTCAGGTGTTTCGCTTGGCCTTCTGTCTCCCATTCATGGAAGAAAGCCCGAAACCATCCCCTGCAGGAGGATATCCACAGAGGAGCTCTTTCTCTTTCGAAGAGGCTCGCCAAATTGATTTTAATGAAGGTGTTCACTGGAAACACCACTGGGTTAACCATACCTAACCCACCTAGTTTCCTCGGTAGGTAAGCAACCTCCCTCTTGATTAGGTTTAAGCCTGTTCCCCCATAACAGTTGGAAGAACAGGCTATAAACCCGAGTCCAGAGAGGTTCTGGCAACATGCACACACTGCCAAGCAGGGCTGCCATCAGGAATTTCTGGGCCCCATACTGCCAATGAGTCTGGGCCCCCGCCCCCCTCGTTATTAGGAGGGGGGTGAAATGTAAAGGGGTGGGAGGCAGGGCACATTAAAAAGAAAACTCTTTGGAGGAGCAGGGCAGAGACAGGAGGTGGGTGTCGGAGGGAAAAGGGGAGAGACTAAGTGCCAGGGCTGGGAGAACTGAAGGTAGCAGTGGTAGCCAGGGGGGAGACACAACCTCACAGGTGCTCTGTGGAGTGACAGGGAAGAGACAAGAGACAGCGGCTCTGTGGGGGGCAAAAAGGGAAAGTGAGTGTGTGTGTGTGTGTGTGTGTGTGTGTGTAGGAGGGCAATATAAACAAAAATCATTGCACTGAAGCCCTATACACAGCAGAGTCACTCACCAAAATGTAGTCCCTAAGATCTCCCACCGCCACGGGCATGCCTGGATGATTCTTTTGCATTCTTTTCACACGCTGCACACACGTTATCTGTGTAAAAACCACACAACAAAATTAATTCAGACACCAAACCAGAAAAAAAATCAGATCCTAGACCAGACCTGTTAGGTAATTCAGACACCTTTCCACCAGAACCCTACCTGTGGCCAGAGTTTAGCATTTAGACTTTTATCTACAGGGGAGTGTGTGTGTGTGGCTCTATCTACAGGGGGCAGTGTGTGGAGCTATTTACAGGGGGGCTGTGTGTGGAGCTATTTACAGGGGGTTGTGTGTGGCACTATCTACAGGGGGGTGTGTGGCACTATCTACAGGGGGGGTGTGTGGCACTATCTACAGGGGGGTGTGTGTGGCACTATCTACAGGGGGGTGTGTGTGGCACTATCTACATGGGGGTGTGGGGCACTATCTACAGGGGGGTGTGTGGCACTATCTACAGGGGGTGTGTGTGGTGCTATCTACAGGGGGAGTGTGGGGCACTATCTACAGGGGGGTGTGTGTGGCACTATCTACAGGGGGGTGTGTGTGTGGCGCTATCTACAGGGGGTGTGGAGCACTATTTACAGGGGTTGTGTGTGGCGCTATCTACAGGGGGCTGTGTGTGGCGCTATCTACAGGGGGCTGTGTGTGGCGCTATCTACAGGGGAGGTGTGTGACACTATCTACAGGGGGGTGCGTGGCACTATCTACAGGGGTGTGTGTGGCACTATGTACTGGGGTGTGTGTGGCGCTATGTACAGGCGGGTGTGTGTGGTGCTATGTACAGGGCTGTGTGTGGCGCTATCTGCAGGGGGCTGTGTGTGGCGCTATCTACTGGGGGCTGTGTGTGGTGCTATCTGCAGGTGTGGGTGTGGCGCTATCTACAGGGGGGGGGGGGTGTGGCGCTATCTACAGGGTGTGGTGTGGCGCTATCTACATGGGATTGTGTGGCGCTATCTACATGGGATTGTGTGGTGCTATCTACAGGGGGCAGTGTGTGGCACTATCTACAGGGGAATGTGTGTGTGACGCTATCTACAGGGGGTATGTTCGGCACTAACTACAGGGGAGTGTGTGGCACTCTCTACAGGGGATTCCAGTCCAGGAGGAGACCCTGACCTCACTGGTCATATATGGACAGTGACCTCAGGGGCTACCTCTAGGAGAGGAATCCCCGGCCAGAGTGTTGTCAACTCTCTGGCCGGGGATTCCGCTCCTGGATGGGTGAATGGCAGAGCAGGAAGCTGATACTTTCCTGCTCTGCCATAGTATTCAATTGTATCCGCATCCTGTGGACGCAGATACAATTGAATATGGCAGTGGCTGAGACACGACTGGGACAGTTATTTGCCGGGACTGCCTCTGTAGATTCAGGACAGTCCCTGCAAATTCAGGACTATTGCTAACTATGCCTCCGGTATAAGCTTTCTCCCCCTACCCAGGTATACTCTCTCCTTCCTCTACCCCTCCCCATGTATAATTTCTCCCCTCCCTTCAGATATCATCACTTTTCACCCAATTATTACCCCCCCCCCCACCCCCATTGTATAATGCCTCCTCCAGTGGAGGGATGTCACGATACCAGAATTTGGACTTCGGTACCGATGCTTTGTGTAGTATTACGATTTCGATAACAAAGCGATACTTTGCCAACAGTAATAAAAAAACAAAACAGTTCTTCCATTTCTGATGTGGGGCACGAGGTGTGATGGTAAATTTAACCTCCATGTGCCTCACATTAATAGTAATTAACCCCATCATGTTCCTCAATTATAATGGGTTAATGTGTAAGGTACATGATGGGGTTAATTACTATTAATGTGAGGCACATGGAGGTTAAATTCATCACACCCCGTGCCTCACATTAATAAGTGAAAGAAGTTTTTATTTTATTTTTTAAAGCGTACACATCATAAATGCCGCAAAAAAATAGTTGTGCAGGTAATTACGGCCGCGCCAATACTGAATGTGTGTATTTTATGTATTGAGACTTATTTTAATGTGTTTTGTAAAAAAGGCGTATGTGTATTTTTATTTTATTTAACATTACTTTATGTTTTTACTTTATTTATTAAACTTTAATGTACTGGTATATATCTATATACGGATAGTACACAGGCAGTTGTTAGGACAGACCTGAGTATGCCCTAACAGGAAATATGGTAAGACAGCCCTGGGGTCCTTCATTGGACCCTGGGCTGTCTGCCCATATATGGTATGTCCCTCAATCGCGTCACAGGTATTCCTGTGACGTGATCCAGGGGCATCCCCCCTTCTTATTTTCCCCTGAATGCTGCAGTCAGCTGTGATCGCAGCATTCAGGGGAATAGCGGCGGAGATGAGAGGTTTCTTTGATCTCTGCCTTTATAGAGTGGGACTGCGGCTGTGTAATACAACCATTGCCCCGCCCCGCACGCCGTCAGCACGAGGTGATGCGGGCGGCGCTGCACTAATGAGCGGCGGTTCAGGCACTGAAGACGGAACATGTGGGGGTGTTTTGTAGTGCGCCCGCCATGTTCTGTTTTCAGTGCCACCGCTCATTAGTGCAGCGCCGCCCGCATCACATAATCCTGGCGGCGCGCACATGTCAGGACTCCGGAGCAGGGCCGTGACTGTATTACACAGCCGCAGCTCCGCTCCCATACATTCATGTATTACTATACTGAGCTGTGCGGCCGCACAGCTTAGTATCGAAATACATGAAATAACGGTATTGAACCGTTTGGGGGTGCACGGTATCGAAACAGTATCGAAGTTTTGATGCATCGTGTATCCCTACTCAAGTGCCATCCTCCCTCCATTATTATCTCCTTCCCACTCTAGCATAATTTCCCTCCCTACCCAATGCCATCTCCCTGCCCCATTATCATCTCCCTGCCCCCATTATCATCTCCCTGCCCCATTATCATCTCCCTGCCCCCATTATCATCTCCCTGCCCCATTATCATCTCCCTGCCCCATTATCATCTCCCTGCCCCCATTATCATCTCCCTGCCCCATTATCATCTCCCTGCCCCCATTATCATCTCCCTGCCCCCATTATCATCTCCCTGCCCCCATTATCATCTCCCTGCCCCCATTATCATCTCCCTGCCCCATTATCATCTCTCTGCCCCATTATCATCTCCCTGCCCCATTATCATCTCCCTGCCCCCATTATCATCTCCCTGCCCCATTATCATCTCCCTGCCCCCATTATCACCTTCCTGCCCCCATTATCCTCTCCCTGCCCCCATTATCATCTCCCTGCCCCATTATCATCTCCCTGCCCCCATTATCATCTCCCTGCCACAATATCATCTCCCTGCCCCATTATCATCTCTCTGCCCCCATTATCATCTCCCTGCCCCCATTATCATCTCCCTGCCCCCATTATCATCTCCCTGCCCCATTATCATCTCCCTGCTACATTATCATCTCCCTGCCCAATTATCATCTCCCTGCCCACATTATCATCTCCCTGCCCCCATTATCATCTCCCTGCCCCATTATCATCTCCCTGCCCCCAATATCATCTCCCTGCCCCCATTATCATCTCCCTGCCCCATTATCATCTCCCTGCCCCCAATATCATCTCCCTGCCCCCATTATCATCTCCCTGCCCCCATTATCATCTCCCTGCCCCCATTATCATCTCCCTGCTACATTATCATCTCCCTGCCCCCATTATCATCTCCCTGCCCCCATTATCATCTCCCTGCTACATTATCATCTCCCTGCCCCATTATCATCTCCCTGCCCCATTATCATCTCCCTGCCCCCAATATCATCTCCCTGCCCCCATTATCATCTCCCTGCCCCATTATCATCTCCCTGCCCCCAATATCATCTCCCTGCCCCCATTATCATCTCCCTGCCCCATTATCATCTCCCTGCCCCCAATATCATCTCCCTGCCCCCATTATCATCTCCCTGCCCCCATTATCATCTCCCTGCCCCCATTATCATCTCCCTGCCCCCATTATCATCTCCCTGCCCCCATTATCATCTCCCTGCTACATTATCATCTCCCTGCCCCCATTATCATCTCCCTGCCCCCATTATCATCTCCCTGCTACATTATCATCTCCCTGCCCCATTATCATCTCCCTGCCCCATTATCATCTCCCTGCCCCCATTATAATCTCCCTGCCCCATTATCATCTCCCTGCCCCATTATCATCTCCCTGCCCCCATTATCATCTCCCTGCCCCATTATCATCTCCCAGCTACATTATAATCTCCCTGCCCCCATTATCATCTCTCTGCCCCATTATCATCTCCCTGCCCCATTATCATCTCCCTGCCCCATTATCATCTCCCTGCTACATTATCATCTCCCTGCCCCATTATCATCTCCCTGCCCCCATTATCATCTCCCTGCCCCCATTATCATCTCCCTGCCCCATTATCATCTCCCTGCCCCCATTATCATCTCCCTGCCCCCATTATCATCTCCCTGCCCCCATTATCATATCCCTGCTACATTATCATCTCCCTGCCCCCATTATCATCTCCCTGCCCCATTATCATCTCCCTGCCCCCATTATCATCTCCCTGCCCCCATTATCATCTCCCTGCCCCCATTATCATATCCCTGCTACATTATCATCTCCCTGCCCCATTATCATCTCCCTGCCCCATTATCATCTCCCTGCCCCATTATCATCTCCCTGCCCCCATTATCATCTCCCTGCCCCATTATCATCTCACTGCCCCATTATCATCTCCCTGCCCCCATTATCATCTCCCTGCCCCCATTATCATCTCCCTGCCCCATTATCATCTCCCTGCCCCATTATCATCTCCCTGCCGCATTATCATCTCCCTGCCCCATTATCATCTCCCTGCCCCATTATCATCTCCCAGCCCCATTATCATCTCCCTGCTACATTATCATCTCCCTGCCCCCATTATCATCTACCTGCCCCATTATCATCTCCCTGCCCCCATTATCATCTCCCTGCCCCCATTATCATCTCCCTGCCCCCATTATAATCTCCCTGCTACATTATCATCTCCCTGCCCCATTATCATCTCCCTGCCCCATTATAATCTCCCTGGCCCATTATCATCTCCCTGCCCCCATTATCATCTCCCTGCCCCATTATCATCTCCCTGCCCCATTATCATCTCCCTGCCCCCATTATCATCTCCCTGCCCCATTATCATCTCCCTGCCCCATTATCATCTCCCTGCCCCCATTATCATCTCCCAGCTACATTATCATCTCCCTGCCCCCATTATCATCTCTCTGCCCCCATTATCATCTCCCTGCCCCATTATCATCTCCCTGCTACATTATCATCTCCCTGCCCCATTATCATCTCCCTGCCCCCATTATCATCTCCCTGCCCCCATTATCATCTCCCTGCCCCCATTATCATCTCCCTGCCCACATTATCATCTCCCTGCCCCATTATCATCTCCCTGCCCCCAATATCATCTCCCTGCCCCCATTATCATCTCCCTGCCCCCATTATCATCTCCCTGCCACCATTATCATCTCCCTGCCCCCATTATCATCTCCCTGCTACATTATCATCTCCCTGCCCCCATTATCATCTCCCTGCCCCATTATCATCTCCCTGCCCCCATTATCATCTCCCTGCCCCCATTATCATCTCCCTGCCCCATTATCATCTCCCTGCCCCCATTATCATCTCCCTGCCCCCATTATCATCTCCCTGCCCCCATTATAATATCCCTGCTACCTTATCATCTCCCTGCCCCCATTATCATCTCCCTGCCCCATTATCATCTCCCTGCCCCCATTATCATCTCCCTGCCCCATTATCATCTCCCTGCCCCCATTATCATCTCCCTGCCCCCATTATCATCTCCCTGCCCCCATTATCATCTACCTGCCCCATTATCATCTCCCTGCCCCCATTATCATCTCCCTGCCCCCATTATCATCTCCCTGCTACATTATCATCTCCCTGCCCCCATTATCATCTCCCTGCCCCATTATCATCTCCCTGCCCCCATTATCATCTCCCTGCCCCATTATCATCTCCCTGCCCCCATTATCATCTCCCTGCCCCCATAATAATCTCCTTGCTACATTACTATCTCCCTGCCCCCATTATCATCTCCCTGCCCCATTATCATCTCCCTGCCCCATTATCATCTCCCTGCCCCCATTATTATCTCCCTGCCCCATTATCATCTCCCTGCCCCATTATCATCTCCCTGCCCCCATTATCATCTCCCTGCCCCCATTATCATCTCCGTGCCCCTATTATCATCTAACTCTACCACATTATCATCTCCCTGCCCCATTATCATCTCCCTGCCCCCATTATCATCTCCCTGCTACATTATCATCTCCCTGCCCCCATTATCATCTCCCTGCTACATTATCATCTCCCTGCCCCATTATCATCTCCCTGCTACATTATCATCTCCCTGCCCCATTATCATCTCCCTGCCCCATTATCATCTCCCTGCCCCCATTATCATCTCCCTGCAACATTATCATCTCCCTGCCCCATTATCATCTCCCTGCCCCCATTATCATCTCCCTGCCCCATTATCATCTCCCTGCCCCCATTATCATCTCCCTGCCCCCATAATAATCTCCTTGCTACATTACTATCTCCCTGCCCCCATTATCATCTCCCTGCCCCATTATCATCTCCCTGCCCCATTATCATCTCCCTGCCCCCATTATTATCTCCCTGCCCCATTATCATCTCCCTGCCCCATTATCATCTCCCTGCCCCCATTATCATCTCCCTGCCCCCATTATCATCTCCGTGCCCCTATTATCATCTAACTCTACCACATTATCATCTCCCTGCCCCATTATCATCTCCCTGCCCCATTATCATCTCCCTGCTACATTATCATCTCCCTGCCCCATTATCATCTCCCTGCTACATTATCATCTCCCTGCCCCATTATCATCTCCCTGCCCCATTATCATCTCCCTGCCCCCATTATCATCTCCCTGCAACATTATCATCTCCCTGCCCCATTATCATCTCCCTGCCCCCATTATCATCTCCCTGCCCCATTATCATCTCCCTGCCCCCATTATCATCTCCCTGCTACATTATCATCTCCCTGCCCCCATTATCATCTCCCTGCTACATTATCATCTCCCTGCCCCATTATCATCTCCCTGCCCCCATTATCATCTCCCTGCCCCCATTATCAACTCCCTGCCCCCATTATCATCTCCCTGCCCCCATTATCATCTCCCTGCCCCCATTATCATCTCCCTGCTACATTATCATCTCCCTGCCCCATTATCATCTCCCTGCCCCATTATCATCTCCCTGCCCCCATTATCATCTCCCTGCTACATTATCATCTCCCTGCCCCATTATCATCTCCCTGCCCCATTATCATCTCCCTGCCCGCATTATCATCTCCCTGCTACATTATCATCTCCCTGCCCCCATTGTCATCTCCCTGCCCCATTATCATCTCCCTGCCCCCATTATAATCTCCCTGCCCCCATTATCATCTCCCTGCCCCCATTATCATCTCCCTGCCCCCATTATCATCTCCCTGCCCGATTATCATCTCCCTGCCCCCATTGTCATCTCCCTGCTACATTATCATCTCCCTGCCCCATTATCATCTCCCTGCCCCATTATCATCTCCCTGCCCCCATTATCATCTCCCTGCCCCATTATCATCTCCCTGCCCCCATTATCATCTCCCTGCCCCATTATCATCTCCCTGCTCCCATTATCATCTCCCTGCCCGCATTATCATCTCCCTGCTACATTATCATCTCCCTGCCCCCATTGTCATCTCCCTGCCCCATTATCATCTCCCTGCCCCCATTATAATCTCCCTGCCCCCATTATCATCTCCCTGCCCCCATTATCATCTCCCTGCCCCCATTATCATCTCCCTGCCCCATAATCATCTCCCTGCTACATTATCATCTCCCTGCCCCATTATCATCTCCCTGCCCGATTATCATCTCCCTGCCCCCATTGTCATCTCCCTGCTACATTATCATCTCCCTGCCCCATTATCATCTCCCTGCCCCATTATCATCTCCCTGCCCCCATTATCATCTCCCTGCCCCATTATCATCTCCCTGCCCCCATTATCATCTCCCTGCCCCATTATCATCTCCCTGCTCCCATTATCATCTCCCTGCCCCCATTATCATCTCCCTGCCCCCATTATCATCTCCCTGATCCCCCATTATCATCTCCCTGCCCCCATTATCATCTCCCTGCCCCATTATCATCTCCCTGCCCCCATTATCATCTCCCTGCCCCCATTATCATCTCCCTGCTACATTATCATCTCCCTGCCCCATTATCATCCCCTGCCCCCATTATCATCTCCCTGCCCCATTATCATCTCCCTGCCCCATTATCATCTCCCTGCCCCCATTATCATCTCCCTGCCCCCATTATCATCTCCCTGCCCCATTATCATCTCCCTGCCCCCATTATCAGCTCCCTGCCCCCATTATCATCTCCCTGCCCCCATTATCATCTCCCTGCCCCCATAATCATCTCCCTGCCCCCATTATCATCTCCCTGCCCCATTATCATCTCCCTGACCCCATTATCAGCTCCCTGCCCCCATTATCATCTCCCTGCCCCCATTATCATCTCCCTGCCCCCATTATCATCTCCTTGCTACATTATCATCTCCCTGCCCCATTATCATCTCCCTGCCCCCATTATCATCTAACTGCCCCATTATCATCTCCCTGCCCCCATTATCATCTCCCTGCCCCCATTATCATCTCCCTGCCCCAGTATCATCTCCCTGCCCCCATTATCATCTCCCTGCCCCCATTATCATCTCCCTGCCCCATTATCATCTCCCTGCCCCCATTATCATCTCCCTGCCCCCATTATCATCTCCCTGCCCCCATTATCATCTCCCTGCCCCCATTATCATCTCCCTGCCCCCATTATCATCTCCCTGCCCCCATTATCATCTCCCTGCCCCATTATCATCTCCCTGCCCCCATTATCATCTCCCTGCTCCCATTATCATCTCCCTTCTACATTATCATCTCCCTGCTACATTATAATCTCCCTGCCCCGTTATCATCTCCCTGCCCCCATTATCATCTCCCTGCCCCATTATCATCTCCCTGCCCCCATTATCATCTCCCTGCTACATTATCATCTCCCTGCCCCATTATCATCTCCCTGCCCCCATTATCATCTCCCTGCCCCATTATCAACTCCCTGCCCCCATTATCATCTCCCTGCTACATTATCATCTCCCTGCCCCCATTATCATCTCCCTGCTACATTATCATCTCCCTGCCCCATTATCATCTCCCTGCCCCCATTATCATCTCCCTGCCCCCATTATCAACTCCCTGCCCCCATTATCATCTCCCTGCCCCCATTATCATCTCCCTGCCCCCATTATCATCTCCCTGCTACATTATCATCTCCCTGCCCCATTATCATCTCCCTGCCCCATTATCATCTCCCTGCCCCCATTATCATCTCCCTGCTACATTATCATCTCCCTGCCCCATTATCATCTCCCTGCCCCATTATCATCTCCCTGCCCGCATTATCATCTCCCTGCTACATTATCATCTCCCTGCCCCCATTGTCATCTCCCTGCCCCATTATCATCTCCCTGCCCCCATTATAATCTCCCTGCCCCCATTATCATCTCCCTGCCCCCATTATCATCTCCCTGCCCCCATTATCATCTCCCTGCCCGATTATCATCTCCCTGCCCCCATTGTCATCTCCCTGCTACATTATCATCTCCCTGCCCCATTATCATCTCCCTGCCCCATTATCATCTCCCTGCCCCCATTATCATCTCCCTGCCCCATTATCATCTCCCTGCCCCCATTATCATCTCCCTGCCCCATTATCATCTCCCTGCTCCCATTATCATCTCCCTGCCCGCATTATCATCTCCCTGCTACATTATCATCTCCCTGCCCCCATTGTCATCTCCCTGCCCCATTATCATCTCCCTGCCCCCATTATAATCTCCCTGCCCCCATTATCATCTCCCTGCCCCCATTATCATCTCCCTGCCCCCATTATCATCTCCCTGCCCCATAATCATCTCCCTGCTACATTATCATCTCCCTGCCCCATTATCATCTCCCTGCCCGATTATCATCTCCCTGCCCCCATTGTCATCTCCCTGCTACATTATCATCTCCCTGCCCCATTATCATCTCCCTGCCCCATTATCATCTCCCTGCCCCCATTATCATCTCCCTGCCCCATTATCATCTCCCTGCCCCCATTATCATCTCCCTGCCCCATTATCATCTCCCTGCTCCCATTATCATCTCCCTGCCCCCATTATCATCTCCCTGCCCCCATTATCATCTCCCTGATCCCCCATTATCATCTCCCTGCCCCCATTATCATCTCCCTGCCCCATTATCATCTACCTGCCCCAATTATCATCTCCCTGCCCCCATTATCATCTCCCTGCTACATTATCATCTCCCTGCCCCATTATCATCCCCTGCCCCCATTATCATCTCCCTGCCCCATTATCATCTCCCTGCCCCATTATCATCTCCCTGCCCCCATTATCATCTCCCTGCCCCCATTATCATCTCCCTGCCCCATTATCATCTCCCTGCCCCCATTATCAGCTCCCTGCCCCCATTATCATCTCCCTGCCCCCATTATCATCTCCCTGCCCCCATAATCATCTCCCTGCCCCCATTATCATCTCCCTGCCCCATTATCATCTCCCTGACCCCATTATCAGCTCCCTGCCCCCATTATCATCTCCCTGCCCCCATTATCATCTCCCTGCCCCCATTATCATCTCCTTGCTACATTATCATCTCCCTGCCCCATTATCATCTCCCTGCCCCCATTATCATCTAACTGCCCCATTATCATCTCCCTGCCCCCATTATCATCTCCCTGCCCCCATTATCATCTCCCTGCCCCAGTATCATCTCCCTGCCCCCATTATCATCTCCCTGCCCCCATTATCATCTCCCTGCCCCATTATCATCTCCCTGCCCCCATTATCATCTCCCTGCCCCCATTATCATCTCCCTGCCCCCATTATCATCTCCCTGCCCCCATTATCATCTCCCTGCCCCCATTATCATCTCCCTGCCCCCATTATCATCTCCCTGCCCCATTATCATCTCCCTGCCCCCATTATCATCTCCCTGCTCCCATTATCATCTCCCTTCTACATTATCATCTCCCTGCTACATTATAATCTCCCTGCCCCGTTATCATCTCCCTGCCCCCATTATCATCTCCCTGCCCCATTATCATCTCCCTGCCCCCATTATCATCTCCCTGCTACATTATCATCTCCCTGCCCCATTATCATCTCCCTGCCCCCATTATCATCTCCCTGCCCCATTATCAACTCCCTGCCCCCATTATCATCTCCCTGCTACATTATCATCTCCCTGCCCCATTATCATCTCCCTGCCCCATTATCATCTCCCTGCCCCCATTATCATCTCCTTGCTACATTATCATCTCCCTGCCCCCATTATCATCTCCCTGCCCCCATTATCATCTCCCTGCCCCCATTATCATCTCCCTGCCCCCATTATCATCTCCCTGCCCCCATTATCATCTCCCTGCCCCATTATCATCTCCCTGCCCCCATTATCATCTCCCTGCCCCCATTATCATCTCCCTGCTACATTATCATCTCCCTGCCCTATTATCATCTCCCTGCCCCCATTATCATCTCCCTGCCCCCATTATCATCTCCCTGCCCCATTATCATCTCCCTGCCCCCATTATCATCTCCCTACTACATTATCATCTCCCTGCCCCATTATCATCTCCCTGTCCCCATTATCATCTCCCTGCCCCATTATCATCTCCCTGCCCCCATTATCATCTCCCTGCCCCATTATCATCTCCCTGCCCCCATTATCATCTCCCTGCCCCTATTATCATCTCCCTGCCCCATTATCATCTCCCTACCCCATTATCATCTCCCTGCTACATTATCATCTCCCTGCTACATTATCATCTCCCTGCCCCGTTATCATCTCCCTGCCCCATTATCATCTCCCTGCCCCATTATCATCTCCCTGCCCCCATTATCATCTCCCTTTTACATTATCATCTCCCTGCCCCCATTATAATCTCCCTGCCCCCATTATCATCTCTCTGCCCCCATTATCATCTCCCTGCCCCCATTATCATCTCCCTGCCCTCATTATCATCTCCCTGCCCCCATTATAATCTCCCTGCCCCATTATCATCTCCCTGCCCCCATTATCATCTCCCTGCCCCATTATCATCTCCCTGCCCCCATTATCATCTCCTTGCCCCCATTATCATCTCCCTGCCCCATTATCATCTCCCTGCCCCCATTATCAGCTCCCTGCCCCCATTATCATCTCCCTGCCCCCATTATCATCTCCCTGCCCCCATTATCATCTCCCTGCTACATTATCATCTCCCTGCCCCATTATCATCTCCCTGCCCCCATTATCATCTCCCTGCCCCATTATCATCTCCCTGCCCCCATTATCATCTCCCTGCCCCATTATCATCTCCCTGCCCCAGTATCATCTCCCTGCCCCCATTATCATCTCCCTGCCCCCATTATCATCTCCCTGCCCCATTATCATCTCCCTGCCCCCATTATCATCTCCCTGCCCCCATTATCATCTCCCTGCCCCCATTATCATCTCCCTGCCCCCATTTTCATCTCCCTGCCCCATTATCATCTCCCTGCCCCATTATCATCTCCCTGCCCCATTATCATCTCCCTGCCCCGATTATCATCTCCCTGCCCCCATTATCATCTCCCTGCCCTCATTATCATCTCCCTGCCCCCATTATCATCTCCCTGCCCCATTCTCATCTCCCTGCCCCATTATCATCTCTCTGCTCCCATTATCATCTCCCTGCCCCCATTATCATCTCCCTGCCCCATTATCATCTCTCTGCCCCATTATCATCTCCCTGCCCCATTATCATCTCCCTGCCCCCATTATCATCTCCCTGCCCCCATTATCATCTCCCTGCCCCCATTATCATCTCCCTGCCCCCATTATTATCTCCCTGCCCGATTATCATCTCCCTGCCCCATTATCATCTCCCTGCCCCATTATCATCTACCTGCCCCCATTATCATCTCCCTGCCCCATTATCATCTCCCTGCCCCATTATCATCTCCCTGCCCCCATTATCATCTCCCTGCAACATTATCATCTCCCTGCCCCATTATCATCTCCCTGCCCCCATTATCATCTCCCTGCCCCATTATCATCTCCCTGCCCCCATTATCATCTCCCTGCTACATTATCATCTCCCTGCCCCCATTATCATCTCCCTGCCCCCATTATCATCTCCCTGCTACATTATCATCTCCCTGCCCCCATTATCATCTCCCTGCCCCCATTATCATCTCCCTGCTACATTATCATCTCCCTGCCCCATTATCTCCCTGCCCCCATTATCATCTCCCTGCCCCCATTATCATCTCCCTGCCCCCATTATCATCTCCCTGCCCCCATTATCATCTCCCTGCCCCCATTATCATCTCCCTGCCCCATTATCATCTCCCTGCTACATTATCATCTCCCTGCCCCATTATCATCTCCCTGCCCCCATTATCATCTCCCTGCCCCCATTATCATCTCCCTGCCTCATTATCATCTCCCTGCCCCCATTATCATCTCCCTGCCTCATTATCATCTCCCTGCCCCCATTATCATCTCCCTGCCCCATTATCATCTCCCTGCCCCCATTATCATCTCCCTGCTACATTATCATCTCCCTGCCCATTATCATCTCCCTGCCCCATTATCATCTCCCTGCCCCCATTATCATCTCCCTGCTACATTATCATCTCCCTGCCCCCATTATCATCTCTCTGCTCCCATTATCATCTCCCTGCTCCCATTATCATCTCCCTGCCCCCATTATCATCTCCCTGCCCCCATTATCATCTCCCTGCCCCCATTATCATCTCCCTGCCCCATTATCATCTCCCTGCCCCCATTATCATCTCCCTGCCCCCATTATCATCTCCCTACTACATTATCATCTCCCTGCCCCATTATCATCTCCCTGCCCCCATTATCATCTCCCTGCCCCATTATCATCTCCCTGCCCCATTATCATCTCCCTGCCCCCATTATCATCTCCCTGCCCCCATTATCATCTCCCTGCCCCATTATCATCTCCCTGCCCCCATTATCAGCTCCCTGCCCCCATTATCATCTCCCTGCCCCCATTATCATCTCCCTGCCCCCATTATCATCTCCCTGCTACATTATCATCTCCCTGCCCCATTATCATCTCCCTGCCCCCATTATCATCTCCCTGCCCCATTATCATCTCCCTGCCCCCATTATCATCTCCCTGCCCCCATTATCATCTCCCTGCCCCAGTATCATCTCCCTGCCCCCATTATCATCTCCCTGCCCCCATTATCATCTCCCTGCCCCATTATCATCTCCCTGCCCCCATTATCATCTCCCTGCCCCCATTATCATCTCCCTGCCCCGTTATCATCTCCCTGCCCCCATTATCATCTCCCTGCCCCCGTTATCATCTCCCTGCCCCCATTATCATCTCCCTGCCCCATTATCATCTCCCTGCCCCCATTATCATCTCCCTGCTACATTATCATCTCCCTGCCCCATTATCATCTCCCTGCCCCCATTATCATCTCCCTGCCCCATTATCAACTCCCTGCCCCCATTATCATCTCCCTGCTACATTATTATCTCCTTGCCCCATTATCATCTCCCTGCCCTATTATCATCTCCCTGCCCCCATTATCATCTCCCTGCTACATTATCATCTCCCTGCCCCCATTATCATCTCTCTGCTCCCATTATCATCTCCCTGCCCCCATTATCATCTCCCTGCCCCCATTATCATCTCCCTGCCCCCATTATCATCTCCCTGCCCCCATTATCATCTCCCTGCCCAATTATCATCTCCCTGCTACATTATCATCTCCCTGCCCCATTATCATCTCCCTGCCCCCATTATCATCTCCCTGCCCCATTATCATCTCCCTGCCCCCATTATCATCTCCCTGCTCCCATTATCATCTCCCTGCCCCAGTATCATCTCCCTGCCCCCATTATCATCTCCCTGCCCCCATTATCATCTCCCTGCCCCATTATCATCTCCCTGCCCCCATTATCATCTCCCTGCCCCATTATCATCTCCCTGCCCCCATTATCATCTCCCTGCCCCATTATCATCTCCCTGCCCCCATTATCATCTCCCTGCCCCTATTATCATCTCCCTGCCCCATTATCATCTCCCTGCCCCATTATCATCTCCCTGCTACATTATCATCTCCCTGCTACATTATCATCTCCCTGCCCCGTTATCATCTCCCTGCCCCCATTATCATCTCCCTGCCCCATTATCATCTCCCTGCCCCCATTATCATCTCCCTGCCCCCATTATCATCTCCCTTTTACATTATCATCTCCCTGCCCCCATTATCATCTCCCTGCCCCCATTATCATCTCCCTGCCCCATTATCATCTCCCTGCCCCATTATCATCTCCCTGCCCCCATTATCATCTCCCTGCCCCATTATCATCTCCCTGCCCCCATTATCATCTCCCTGCCCCCATTATCATCTCCCTGCTACATTATCATCTCCCTGCCCCATTATCATCTCCCTACTACATTATCATCTCCCTGCTACATTATCATCTCCCTGCCCCCATTATCATCTCCCTGCCCCCATTATCATCTCCCTGCCCCATTATCATCTCCCTGCCCCATTATCATCTCCCTGCCCCATTATCATCTCCCTGCCCCATTATCATCTCCCTGCCCCCATTATCATCTCCCTGCCCCCATTATCATCTCCCTGCCCTATTATCATCTCCCTGCCCCATTATCATCTCCCTGCCCCCATTATCATCTCCCTGCCCCCATTATCATCTCCCTGCCCCATTATCATCTCCCTGCCCCCATTATCATCTAACTCTACCCCCTGCCCATAGAAAGCACCTCTGTATTAGTTTACACTGCAGCATAGGATTGTATCATTCAGCTCCATGACCTGCCTAGGTAGAGTCGTGTGTTAACCTTAAACCATACTATCCCCCACCCCCATTTAGTAACGACACATGACACCGAGGTTGGATGTGAAATGGCCACAGCAGCCGTTTATTAATTTCACAGTTTTATAAAAACAATTTAAATCCGAAACATTCGGATAACTAGTTAGGAATCCACCAGAGAATTCCTCCTAATAATTCACATGACCCAACATGGGTCAGAATCATAAATAACAATTAAACGTTAACATTAACCCGAGCAGAGGAAGTCCTTGAAGCCCCTTCACATGTTCCTTTCAAGAACACACCGAATTAGCCATCTGCAAACCACTAATTACCTCCAGCCGTAAACCAGCTCGGAAGCACCGTTCACCTCTGCAGATGGCTCCAACCACTAGAAGTCCACTTCAAGGGGATAACACCCGATGAAGCCCTCAAGTGATATACCGACCACTAGAAGTCCACTTCAAAGGGATAACACCCGATGAAGCCTTCAAGTGACATACCTTCTACCAGAAGACCACTTCAAAGGGATAACACCCGATGAAGTCTTCAACCATGTACCTTTTTTGGGGGACGCATACCCCCGATGCGACCCCCCCACCATTTTGTACTGACTGGCCTCAAGGACTCCCCCCGCCAGCTGCCATGACAACAGAACCTACTCCGGAAAAAAGAAAAACATGTTAAATAAGCACACAAAATAAAACACAACGCTCATAGACAGACGTACATAAGACCTAAGGAGTAACAAAACAAGGGTGGGAGGGTGGGAGCTTTGCTTACTGTGTGTTACTCCTCCCGCTGCTTCCGGCTCAATGCCGAGAAACAGCGGGAAGCGCAGTAACGGCCCCCCCGCCCCCCTTAACTCCTCCCCGTCCCTCCTTCAGCTCCTTCAACTTTCCCTCACCTCGTAACATTAACCCTTTCCCTACCAGGACGGTCATGTCGGCTTCCCTTAAGCCTGCAGCTGCGTCCAGCCTCTTCTCGACGGCTCTTTTCTCCTGTCCTGGTGTAAACAGAGGGAGAAGACAGGTTTATTGTCACATGTTACACAGGACGGGAGATAAGAGCCGCAGAGCTGATACAATCCTATGCTGCGGTGTTAACATAATACAGAGGTGGGTAAGATATTTACTCTCTATGGGGGCAGGAGGAGATTTTTCAGGAGGCTCCGGGCAGCAGCAGCCGGACACAGACATAACTCAGTACTCACTGAAGGCGACGACTGCTGCTGCTGCTGGACGTATCCTCCGAGGCTGAGCTCATAACTCCCGCTGCTGTGATGTCTCCTCCCCACACGCTGTCACGCTGTTGTGGAGGAGGAGGGGCGGGCACATCTCACTCTCCAGCGGACCCTTATGGTTTTATTCTGATGTAATGAACGGGCACCTGCTTCGTGATGGGACCTGTTCCTTTCACCGAAATTAAATCGTAAGAGCCACACTGCCGTGAGTATATTAATTTCAGCGGCAGAGTGCGGGCCCCTTTTTTTTAAATTTATGCCCGGGCCCCTCACTGCAGTACCCCCAGTACCCCCCTGATGGCGGCCCTGCTGCCAAGGTAGAGCAACATGGGCATCAGGTAAGCCTTGGCCAAGTGCAGTGGCATAACTACCGCTGTAGCAGCCGTAGCGGCTGCTACGGGGCCCGCGGCATGAGGGGGCCCGTGTCGCCTGCCGGCATGGGCCCCCACCATGGCCAGAGGCTCCGCTAGCTGCCGCTATGACTACTACAGCGCGACGCCACTAAACACTATGGCAGAGTAGGGAGGTATCTCCCCGCTCTGCCATTAAACAAAAGATATGTATCCCCTATCCCCAGGATAGGGGATACATGTGTGATCGCTGGCAGCGATAGGGAGAACGGGGGACTGAAAGTCCCCTGAAGTTCTACATCACAAACCTCGGACTTCCGGGGTATGTGTCGGCAGCTCCGTAGAAATTAATAGAGCGGCGGTCGCGCTTGTGCGCATGCGTGACCAGCGCTCCTTTCATTTTTATTGAGCTGTACAGACGCCGGAAGTCAGAGGTTAGTCATGGAGAACTTCAAGGGACTTTTGGTCCCCCGTTCTCCCTATCGCTGCCAGCAATCACACATGTATCCCCTATCCTGTGGATGTCCTGTGGATAGGGGATACATGTCTTTTGTAGGACACACTATAGGTCTGATTTTTTTGGGGGGTTGGGGCTGTATGGCGTTACCTACAGGGGGGGCTGTATGGTGTTACCTACAGGGGGGCTGTATAGCGTTACCTACAGGGTGGTCCGTATTGCGTTACCTACAGGGGGTCTGTATGGCATTACCTACAGGGGGGTCTGTATAGCGTTACCTACAGGGGGGCTGTATGACGTTACCTACAGGGGGGCTGTGTAGCGTTACCTACATGGCGGGCTGTATGGCGTTATCTACAGAGGGGTCTGTATAGCGTTACCTACAGGGGGGCTGTATGGCGTTACCTACAGGGGGCTGTATGGCGCTATCTACAGGGGGGGGCTGTATAGCATTACCCACAGGGGGGCTGTATGGCGCTATCTACAGGGGGGGGCTGTATGGCGCTATCTACAGGGGGGGCTGTATAGCATTACCCACAGGGGGGCTGTATGGCGCTATCTACAGGGGGGGCTGTATGGCGCTATCTACAGGGGGGGCTGTATAGCATTACCTACAGGGGGGGTCTGTATGGCGTTATCTACAAGGGGGCTGTATGGCGCTATCTACAGGGGGGACTCTGGCGCTATCTACAGGGGGGGCTGTATGGCATTATCTACAGAGGGGTTGTATGGTGTTTTCTACAGGGGGGCTGTATGGCGCTATCTACAGGGGGGCTGTATGGTGATATCTACAGGGGGAGGGCTGTATGGCGTTATCTACAGGGGGAGGGCTGTATGGCGTTATCTACAGGGGGGCTATAGGGCGTTATCTACAGGGGGGCTGTATGGCGTTATCTACAGTGGGGGCTGTATGGCGTTATCTACAGAGGGGGCTGTATGGCGTTATCTACAGGGGGGCTGTATGGTGTTATCTACATAGGGGGCTGTATGGCGTTATCTACAGAGTGGGGCTGTATGGCGTTATCTACAGGGGGCTGTATGGCGCTATCTACAAAGGGGGCTGTATGGAGTTATCTACAGGGGGGCTGTATAGCGTTATTTACAGGGGGGCTGTATGGCATTATCTACAGTGGGCTGTATGGCGTTATCTACAGGGGGGCTGTAAAAAAGGCACTATCTACAAGGGGGGGTTGTGTGACACTCAGGGGAGGGGGGGCCCCAGTCAAAAGTTTGCTATGGGGCCCAGTCTTTTCTAGTTACGCCCCTGGCCAGGTGAACCCTTTCCCTATGGGACAAAGACCATCCCTTCCATTGGCCAACTTTCTGGGCAGCTATTGATAGCCTACCTTCCCAGTTTTTCTTGGGATAATCACCCGGGCCAAATTCAACGCCTAAGATTCTAGCAGAACCTTTGGGCTCTGGGAGGGTGTTCAGGAGATCAAAACTGTGATCCCCCACCAACCAGAGACTTTCACACTTGTCTCGGTTGATCCTAGACCCAGATGCCCGTGAATAGCGCTCAACTTCTGACATCACCCACTCTGCCTCCCCTCTTGAAGAGACAAAGATAGTGACGTCATCCACGTACGGAACCACCCTCTGAGTGGCTTTCAGCCCCTCCAAGTCCATCCCCACCCCTGCCAATGGCCCACAATCAACTAGGCTAAGAAAGGGGTCGATTGCGAAAACATACAGCAAGGGGCTTAAGGGACAACCCTGGCGGACACCAGACCCAACCTCAAAGGGGGTTCCAGTCCAACCGTTCACCAGTGCAAAAGACTCAGCCCCCGGCTTATACGGTCTGGAGTCAATAAACAAACTCACCCGGTAGGCCATACCTCAGAAGGACTGACCAAAGGTACTTGTGATTCACCCGGTCAAAAGCTTTGGCCTGATCCAAGGACATCATGTACCCCTCCCATTAGCCAGAATGTCCCTGCTCCACTGCCTCTCTGACACTGAGGACAGCACTAAAAGTGCTGCGGCCTGAAACGGAGCAATGCTGGGTCGACAAAAGGAGCCGGGGTGAAAACTTCACCAGACGATTAAACAGTACTTTTACGAGAACCTTTCTGTCCATATTGAGGAGCGCTATGGGACGCAAGTTCTCAATACGGGTCGAATCCTTACCCTTTGACAGAATGATCAAGGTCGACTTGCCCATTGACTTTGGCAGAGTGCCCGAGGAGAGACACTGATTAAAAACTGCAGTCAAGAGGGGAACTAAGATTCCCTTAAAAGCCTTATAAAACTCAGATGTTAAGCCGTCTGGGCCTGGCGACTTTTTGATGGCCAACCCATCGATCACCAGCATTACTTCCTTGATCGACTCTCTCAAAACACCAAGCGAGGGGTCTGCTCCTGGCTCAGGGATGGTTTCGACCAGGAAAGCCGACATTTGGTCTCGGTTTAGATCCTGCTCACCCAAAAGCTGCGAATAAAAGGATCTGATGACCACCAAGATCCCTGATTTGGATCTCATCAGGGAGCCTGTACTATCTAGCAGTCCTGTCACCACCTTACGACTTACTGACATCTTGCAGTTCCTGTAAGGGTCGGGCGAGCGGTACCTCCCGAAATCCCGTTCAAGAACCAAAGATGTGTGCCTATTATATTGGCATCTTTTGAGCAGAGCTTTCACCCCAGAGATTTCCTCACGGCTACCTCTGGTTGAGACTAGATGTTCGAGTTTCCTTCTCATGTCTTGATACAGGTGATATCTGCTCATGGACTTGAGGCATGAGAGCTGGCTGAAAAACTCAGCCACCCGTTCTTTGAACACCTCCCACCACTCAGACTTAGTACCACCTGGATCCAATAGAGGTACCAGGCTCTGAAGAAAATCCTCGAAGGTCTGTCTTATCTCTGCTTCTTCCAGGTGAGTAGAATTCAGCCTCCATATACCTCTTCCTATCTGGAAGGACTCTGCAACATTCAAAGAAAACATAATCATACAGTGATCGGAGAACTCCACCTCAACTACGGACACTACCGAATTGATGGTTTCCTCCTTTAAAAAAACCTGTCTATTGTAGACCAACGACTACCACTGTGATAGGTGAACTGCCCGTCAGTTCTGGTGGCCCACGCTGCCCAAAGACATAGTTTCATAGTTACATAGTTCGTACGGTTGAAAAAAAGACACATGTCCATCAAGTTCAACCAAGGGATGGGAAAAGGGAGGGAGTGCCCCCTTGTTTTTTGAGTGGGTTTTACATGGAACAGGATTTCACCATATTTTTTGTATGTGCCATTAATATATTTATATAAGTTAATCATGTCCCCCCTTAGTCGTCTTTTTTCAAGGCTAAATAGGTTTAGTTCTTTTAATCTTTCCTCATAACTTAGATTCTCCATGCCTCTTATTAGCTTTGTCGCTCTTCTTTGTATTTTTTTCCAACTCCAGGGCATCCTTTCTATGAACTGGAGCCCAGAACTGAACTGCATATTCTAGATGAGGCCTCACTAATGCTTTGTAAAGTGGTAATATTATATCCCTGTCCCGCGAGTCCATGCCTCATTTAATACACGACAATATCTTGCTAGCCCTTGTAGCAGCTGATTGACATTGCATGCTGTTATTTAGTTTATGATTTAGGGTATGTTCACACGACAGCGTCCGTAACGGCTGAAATTACGGGGATGTTTCCGCCTGAAAACATCCCCGTAATTTCAGCCGTAACGGCATGTGCAGGCGCTTGAACGCCGCATCCATTACGGACGTAATTGGCGCAGCTATTCATTGGAGTCAATGAATAACGGCTCCAATTACGGCCAAAGAAGTGACAGGTCACTTCTTTGACGCGGGCGTCTATTTACGCGCCGTCATTTGACAGCGGCGCGTAAATATACGCCTCGTGTGAACAGACAAACGTCTGCCCATTGCTTTCAAAAGGCAGATGTTTGTCAACGCTATTGAGGCGCTATTTTCGGACGTAATTCGGGGAAAAAATGCCCGAATTACGTCCGTAATTAGTGCGTGTGAACATACCCTTACAAGTACACCCAGATCCTTCTCAACAAGTGTCTCCCCTAGTGTAGCTCCCGCTAGGACATATGTTGAATGCAGGTTGTTCGTACCCAGGTGCATAACTTTACATTTATCTACATTAAACTAGATTTACCAAGTGGACGCCCAAACAATCAGTTTGTTTGAATCCGCTTGCAATTCACGAATATTTTCCATAGACTGAACTATATTACATAGCTTGGTGTCATCTGCAAAAATAGAAATAGTGCTATTAATCCCATCCTCTATATCATTAATAAATAAGTTGAATAATAGTGGTCCCAGCACTGAACCCTGGGGTACACCACTTATAACCGGGGACCATTCAGAGTAGGAATCATTGACCATAACTCTCTGGATACGGTCCTTGAGCCAATTCTCTATCCAATTACAAACTATACTTTCTAAACCTATAGTCCTTAATTTACCCATTAGACGTCTATAAGGGACAGTGTCAAATGCCTTTGCAATTTCCAAAAACACTATATCCACCGCGGCCCCTCTGTCTAGGCTTCTGCTCACCTCCTCATAAAAACAAATCAGGTTAGTTTGACAACTTCTGTCCTTAGTAAAACCGTGCTGGCTGTCACTTATAATACTATTTATTGTCACATAATTCTGTATATAGTCCCTCAATAGCCCCTCAAATATTTTCCCCACAATGGATGTTAAGCTTACTGGTCTATAATTACCCGGGGAAGACCTAGAGCCCTTTTTGAAAATAGGCACCACATTTGCCCTGCGCCAGTCCCTTGGCACTATACCAGTCACTAGAGAATCTATAAATATTATGAAGAGGGGGACAGAAATAACTGAACTAAGCTCTTTAAGAACTCTAGGGTGTAACCCATCTGGTCTCGGGGCCTTGTGTACATTTATTTAATTGAATTTAGCTTGGACCATATCTACAGTCATCCAATTCAGTATATCAACTGATATATTAACAGCACTGGCAGTGGCTACATAAGCTGCTCTTTGTTCTGTTGTATATACAGAGCTGAAGAACCCATTTAGTAACTCTGCCTTCTCTTGATCCCCTATGACCAACTCCCCATTACCACTATCTAGGGGTCATACATGTTCAGACCATGGCTTTTTTGCATTTATATACTTGAAGAATTTTTAGGGATTTGTTTTACTATCCTTGGCCACTTGCCTTTCATTTTGTATTTTTGCTGATTTTATGAAAATTTTACAAATATTATTAAGCTCTTTATAATTTATAAAGGCTACAGCTGTACCCTCAGATTTGTATTTTTCCAATGCCCTTTTTTTTGTCATGTATTGCCCTTTTTACAGAAATGGCTAATTTTATCCCCTTGACTGGTCTGCCTTCTGCTGCACGATTAGCCGACCTCTTCATTCAACACATCTTCCGTCTGCACGGCTTGCCTCTGCATATTGTCTCGGATCGAGGGGTCCAGTTCACCTCAAAGTTTTGGATAGCACTCTGCGCCCTCCTCGGTGTAAAGTTGGACTTCACTTCGGCCTATCATCCCCAGTCCAATGGGCAAGTCGAGAGGGTTAACCAAATTATGGAGAACTATCTACATCACTTTGTTTCCAGACGGCATAATGACTGTGTGCAGCCAGTCCCGTGGGCAGAATTCTCCCATAATAACCACACTAGTGAGTCCACCGCCTACGGCCAACATCTTCGATTACCTCTTCCTGTCTCTACTATGTCCCAGGTGCCTGCAGATGACTACCTTCAGGGACTTTCTGAAAATATGGCAACAGACCTGATCTTATATTCTGCTGGCGGTGGACCCCATGAAGAGAAAGGCAGATACTAGAAGACGGGATTCTCTGCAGTTTCTTCCAGGTACGAAGGTCTAGTTGTCCTCAAAGAACATCCGGCTGAGGGTGCCGTCCTGCAAAATTGCTTCCAGGTTCCTCGGACCCTTCGAGATCCTGCTACAGATTAACCCGGTGTCTTACAAGCTGCGGCTGCCTCCTATCCTCAAGATCCCTAACTCCTTCCATGTCTCCTTGATGAAGCCCGTGGTCCTAAACCGCTACTCCAGGACTCCTTGTTCCGCAATGCCTCCTGGCGGCTCGTCAGGGACTTTCGAGGTAAGGCAGATTCTGGCCACCAAGAAGGTGGGAGGAAGGACGTTTTATTTGGTGGATTGGAGGGTATTCGGTCCAGAAGAGAGGTCTTGGGAGCCAGAGGAGAACATCGATGCCCCTGTCCTCGTGAGGAAGTTTCTCTCCCACTCTGGTCCCAAGAAGAGGGGGCGTAAGAGGGGGGATACTGTATCGTTTATGGCTGCAGTCCGTCGTTCTGACTTACCCCTCGACGGCCGCGGCCATGGACAGGTGTGTTCTCTGCAGCGTCATCCTCCTGTGAGGCACCGGCACTCACTTCCTGGTATCGAGACTATCTCCCGGAGGGTCCGCCCGCCCATGCTTTAACGGTTATTAAAGGGCCGGTGTGCGCATATTGCAGGAAGTCTGTAGGAAAGCCCAGAATGCTACAGGACTATAAAAAGGGTTCTACCCTCTTATTCTTTGCCTGAGCGTTGTTAGTTACCCAAAGTTTGTCTTGCAAATGGTCTCCTAAGTGTCTTCCAGTTCCCAGTGTTCCCCGTACCTGTATCCTGTATCCCGTGCTATCCTGGTCAAGTACCGTGCTGAGCTGTTTTTGTGTTGTGCTATATTCCACGCCTGTTCTGCTACTCTACGCCTGATATCAACCTGCTGCCTGGTCCCAGCCGAGCCTGCCTTGCTACTGTCCGAGTTGCCCCAGGTACCCTTTTCTGAACTATAGACTCTGTACTGTACCTATATGGCCAGCTGCCATCCCGCTATGCGGTACGGCCCAGTGGGTCCACACCCCACATCGTGACAACCCCCATACTGTTACTGAATAAAACCACCACACCATAACCACATAGTGACTGAATAATACCCCCATACTGTTACTGAATAATACCGCCACATTATAACCACATAGTGACTGAAAAATACCCCCATACTGTTACTGAATATTACGGCCACATTATAACCACATAGTGACTGAATAATACGCCCATACTGCTACTGAATAATACTACCACACCATAACTACATAGTGATTGAATAATATGCCTATACTGTTACTGAATAATACCGCCACCCCATTACCACATAGTGACTGAACAATACCCCCGTGCTGATACTTAATAATAGCGCCACACCATAACCACATTGTGACTGAATAAAACCCCATACTGTTACTGAATAATACCACCACACCATTACCACATAGTGACTGAATAATACTCCCATACAGTTACTGAATAATACTACCACACCATAACCACATAGTGACTGAATAATACTCCCATACAGTTACTGAATAATACCTCCATACCATAAACACATAGTGACTAAATAATACCCCCATACTGTTACTGAATAATACCACCACACCATAACTAGATAGTGATTGAATAATACCCTAATTATCTTACAGAATAGTACCTCCATACCATAAAAACATAGTGACTGAATAATAACTCCATACTGTTACTAAATAAAACCGCCACATCATAACCACATAGTGACTGAATAATATCCCCATACTGTTACTGAAAAATACCACAACACCATTACCACATAGGGACTGATAGGATGTGTAACGTCTATGGCTGACTTACCCCTCAACGACCGTGGCCATGGACATCTGACTTGTGTGCAGCGTTGTCCCATGTAAGGCACCGGCACTCACTTCCGGATACCGAGACTGTCTCCAGGAGGGCGCGCACGCCCGTGCGTGTACATTCTTAAAGGGTCAATGCGAACATATTGCAGGAAGTCTGCAATCTAGCCCAGGATGCTCTGGGCTATAAAAAGGGCTCTGCCCTCTTGTTCCTTGCCAGGGCGTGGTTTGTTACCCGAAGTTTTTCGTGCTAATGGTCTCCTTGTGTCTTCCAGTTGCCCAGTGTACCCTGTTCATGTATCCTGTTTCCGTGCTATCCTGTTCTAGTGCCGTGGTGAGCTGTTGCCATATTGTGCTGCTTTCCACGCCTGTCCTGCTACGCCACACCTGACGTCTACCCGCTGCCTGGTCCCAGACGTGCCTGCCTTGCTACTGTCTATGTTGCCTCAGGTATCCTCTCTGAACTATTGACTCTGTACTTTACCTGACTGGCCAGCTGCCATCCCGCTATGCCGTACTTCCCAGTGGGTCCACACCCCACACCGTGACAGTATGCTCTGGCCATGGACTCCGCTGGTCAATTCAAAGGCATGTCACCCTCCCAAGCCATGCATGTGGACCTGCTGGATCTCTGAGCTAGACAAGATCAACTTCTTGTGGCAGTGGACTCTATGGCACAGCAGCTAGGGACGCTAGTTGCTTCTATTCCTGCCTCTATGCAAACTCCTCAGGTCGACCCTCGTGCTACACCTCCTGGCAGTTCCGGATCGGATCCTCGGTTCTCGCTGCCATTGCCCTCTCGGTTCTTTGGAGACGCCAGTACGTGTCTGGGGTTAATGAAACAATGCTGTATTCATTTTACCCTGCATGCCCGAAAATTTCAGTCGGATGGCACCAAGATCACCTTCATCATGTCCCTACTTGCCTGCAAGGCCCTGGCGTGGGCAAACCCTATCTGGGAACATCAGGGACCCGAGACCCAAGACTTCCAGGGGTTCGTGCAGTTATTCCGGACTGTTTTCAAGGAGCCAGGGCGATTCTCATCGGCTGCCACTGCTATCTTCAACCTTCGCCAAGAGGACACCTCCGTGGGCGAATATACCATCCAGTTTCGGACCCTGGCAGGAGAGCTATCCTGGAACAATGAGAACTTGGTGGCATCCTTTTGGCATGGTCTGTCGTCCGAGATCAAGGACGAACTGGCCGCTCGAGATCTGCCACCTGCCTTGGATAACTTGATTCTGCTTGGCACTAGGGTAGACATAAGGCTGAGGGAGAGATTTCATGAAGTTCGTCAGGAGAGATGGCTTCCTAGACTGGCGCCCAACTGCCAGCAATCCCTCTTGCCTGCTTCTCTTGCTTTGCCCGAGGTTCCGATGCAAGTGGACCGGCTAAAATTGTCGGTCCAGGAGAAAAAGCGCATGCGCACCTCTGGACTATGTTTATATTGTGGCCTCGCTGGCCATGTCGTGAGTCTGTGTCCTCAGAAGCCAAAAAAAACCAGCGTCTAGGTTTGGATGGAGAGACAACTCTGGGTGTCACTTCATTTAATCAAGGACTCTCTTCCAAACTATTCATTCCCGTAACCATCATTGCTGGCGAAAGGTCCCATCCGGGGTCTGCCTACCTGCAGCCAACTTCATCTGTCAAGACCTTGTGGATCTTCTTCAGTTGCCTACTGTCCTGCTAGAAAAGCCATTGATCGTTACCTCGGTGGATGGACTGCCATTGCCTGACCTAGTTGTGTCTGTGACGAAGCCGTTGAGACTCCAAGTGGGAGCTCTTCATGCTGAGCTCATCTCCCTGTTTGTCCTGTCTAAGGCCGTCAACCCCGTGCTGCTGAGTTGTGGGGTCCGAAGTGTCTTGACCGCTGTCTGGGTCATGTCCAGTCTCTAAAGTCTTCTCCGCTTCAGTCATTGGTAGAGTTCCCTTTTTGTTTCTCCATGTTCTCCGATGTCTTCAATAAAAAGGAGGCTGAGACCTTGCCGCCACACCGGGCATACGATTGTCAGATCTACCTGTTTCCTGAGTTGTCTATACCTTGTGGTAGCCTCTCTCCTTGCCAGAGACCCAGTTTATGTCGGCATAAATTAAGGAGAGTCTGGAGAGGGGCTTCATTCGTAAATCCTCATCCCCGGCCGGAGCGGGGTTCTTCTTTGTTAAGAAGAAAGATGGATCGCTACGACCTTGAATTGACTACCGAGGCCTGAATCAGATCACGGTGAAGAACAGTTACCCTCTGCCATTGATTTCTGAACTGTTTGACCGCAAACGGGAGGCAAATTTTTTTTCTAAACTGGACCTGCGGGGGGCCTACAATCTGATGCGGTTTCGTTGAGGTGACTTGTGGAAGGCTGCTTTTAATACTCGTGATGGGCACTACGAATATCTAGTTATGCCCTTTGGCCTGCGTAACGCCCCCGCAGTGTTTCAAGAATTTGTCAATGAAATTTTTCGTGATCTCCTTTATGTTTGTGTTGTGGTCTATCTCGATGACATTTCGAGTTTTTTCTCGAGCTTTGTCTAAGGGAGAATCGCCTGTATGCCAAGCTAGAGAAGTGTGTGTTTGAGAAGAGGTCTCTACGCTTCCTGGGCTATATCATCTCTGATCAGGGCCTCAAGATGGACCCTCAGAAGGTAAAGGCTGTCGTGGAATGGCCACACCCCCAAGGCTTAAGGGCCATACAACGCTTCCTGGGATTTGCCAACTTCTACCGGCTGTTCATCCCCAACTTCTCATCTTTGACTGCTCCTATCTCCACCCTCACTAAAAAGGGTATGAATGCCGTAGTGTGGACTCCGGAGGCAGAGGCCGTATTTGAATCCTTAAAGAAAGCCTTCACGTCAGCCTCTATTCTGCACCACCAAGATGTATCCCTACAGTTTTCGTTAGAGGTGGACGCTTCCTCTATTGTTGCTGGTGCACTGTTGTTCCAGAGAGGTTCGAATGGCAAGGCTGTGGTATGTGGCTACTATTCCAAGCTGTTTTCTTCCGCAGAGCGCAACTACTCGATTGGGGACCGGGAGTTATTGGCCATCAAGCTGGCTCTGCAGGAGTGGAGACATCTACTAGAGGGCGCAGTTCATCCTATCCTGGTCTTCACGGATCACAAGAACTTGACCTACCTACAGACGGCCGCTTTTCTGTTGGAGGTAATCTTCTGCCCTTAATTTCTTGTCCTCTTTCATGAAACTATGTCTATGAGGACTTACATTCTTCCAAATCAATTGCCCCGCACCCTTATTTCCTAGGTGGCCTGTGTGGACTGTCTCTCCAGGAGAAACCTGTTGAATCCTCGTCGAACTCCACTACCGACCTGCCGACGCCTTGTCTAGGTCAATTGAAACTGAGGACACTGTGGAGTCCCCACAGAATATTATTGATCTGTCCTGCATCTTCTCTGTGAATCCTCTGCAAGTTAGAGACATTCCTCTGGGAAGGACTTTTGTGCGTTTCACAGACAGAGGAAGAATTCTTCGCTGGGGTCACAGTTCTAAACTGGCAGGTCACACGGGTACTTGTAAGACCTAATCGCCCGTCAGTTCTGATGGCCCCCGCTACCCAAAGATGTTATGGACTTTGTCTCCTCATGCACGGTATGCGCAGCAAATAAAGTTGCTCACTCCAGACCTGCTGGCCTGCTCCAACCACTGCCTGTGCCCGTTGCTCCCTGGCAGCATGTCGCAATGGACTTTGTCACGGACCTTCCTCCTTCTGTGGGATGCAGTGTGATCTGGGTGGTGGTGGATCGATTTTCTAAGATGGCTCACTTCGTTCCCTTGACCGGTCTACCGTCTGCTACGCGATTGGCTGACCTCTTCATTCAACACATCTTCCGTCTGCACGGCTTGCCCCTACATATTGTCTCGGACCGAGGGGTACAGTTCACCTCGAAGTTTGGAGAGCACTCTGCGGTCTCCTCGGTGTAAAATTGGACTTCTCTTTGGCCTATCATCCCCAGTCCAATGGGCAAGTCGAGAGGGTTAACCAGATTATGGAGAACTATCTGCGTCACTTTTTTCCCGGCGGCATGATGACTGGGTGCAGCTTCTTCCATGGGCAGAGTTTTCTTATAATAACCACACTAGTGAGTCTATCACTTCCAGTCCGTTCTTCATAGTCTACGGCCAACATCCTCGTACACCTCTTCCTGTCTCTACTATGTCCCAGGTGCCTGCAGCTGACTCGACCTTCAGGGACTTTCTACAGATATGATAACAGACCCGATATTCTATCCTGCTGGCGGTGGACCGCATGAAGAGAAAGGCAGGGCTCCTCCGCAGTTTCTTCCAGGGACTAAAGTCTGGTTGTCTTCAAGTAATATCCGGCTGAGGGTGCCGTCGTGCAAATTTGCCCCTAGGTTCCTCGGACCCTTCGGAATCCTGCTACAGATTAACCCGGTATCTTACAAGCTGCGGCTGCCTCCTACCCTTAAGATTCCTATCTCCTTCCATGTCTCCTTGCTGAAGCCCGTGGTCCTTTACCGCTACTCCAGGACTCCTAGTTCCGCAGTTGTCCCTGACGGCTCTTCTGGGACTTTTGAAGTAAGGGTGATTCCGGCCACCAAGAAGGTGGGAGGAAAGACATTTTATTTAGTGAATTGGAGGGGGTTCGGTCTAGAAGAGAGGTCTTGGGAGCCAGAGGAGAACATCGATGCTCCTGTCCTCATGAGGAAGTTTTTCTCCCGCTCTGGTCCCAAGAAGAGGGGGCGTAAGAGGGGGATACTGTATTGTCTATGGCCACGTCCCGTCGTTCTGACTTACCCCTCGACGGCCGTAGCCATGGACATCCGACTTTTGTGCAGCGTCGTCCCCCTGTGAGGCACCGGCACTCACTTCCGGATACCGAGACTGTCTCCAGGAGGGCGCGCGCCTGCGCGTGCACGGTCTTAAAGGACCAGTTTGCGCATATTGCAGGAAGTCTGCAATCTAGCCCAGGATGCTCTGGGCTATAAACAGGGCTCTGCCCTCTTGTTCCTAGCCAGAGCGTTGTTTGTTACCCGAAGTTTGTTGTGCTAATGGTCTCCTAGTGTCTTCCAGTTTCCCAGTGTACCCTGTTCCTGTATCTTGTTTCGGTGCTATGCTGTTCTAGTGCTGTGCTGAGCTGTTGCCATATTGTGCTGCTTTCCACATCTGTCCTTCTACGCCACACCTGACGTGTACCCGCCGCCTGGTCCCAGACGTGCCTGCCTTGCTACTGTCCAGGTTGCCTCAGGTATCCTCTCTGAACTATTGACTCTGTACTTTACCTGTTTGGCCAGCTGCCATCCCGCTACGCGGTACGGCCCAGTGGGTTCACACCACGCATCGTGACATGATGCGGAACAACTTGACCACTGTGACCCTATAGTTATGCCACTAGTATGCTATATAATAGGGGATATTTCAGTAAAGTAAAAAGATGATCAAATCATTTAGTAATGATGTTTAAGCACACTCGGGTATGAAGTACAGTAGGAAGTAATGTTGATGAGGAGTCCAACATGCAAATCAAGAGTTAATACACAATTCTGAAGAAGGGTTAACTTAAGCCTACGATTAGTATCTCCACCTCGACCTGACAGTGAAGCCATCTTAGATATGGTGTCTAGCTCTCCGTGCGCTCTTCACATGCCAGCCCCATTGTAAAACTTATTGCGATGATGGCTGGAGGCACTGACAGTCATGGATCAGGAGTGTCAAAGCTACCTAACATATCAACAAAGGTCTGGTTCACATTTTATCTTCATCCAAACAACATTTTATATACAAACATAAGGAGAGGGATCTCTTTCTAAAAATCCAGTCACGCAGGATGCAGAAACCTTTGATGTCCTAGAGGCAATTTTCACCATTGTGTTTCCAACTATATTCCTCATATCTGACCTTAGACTAAAAATGTATTCAATGTCTCCTATTGTGAGATGTTTGCCTGCTGATCCTCTCGTCTTTGTTTGTGGATTTCAGATTTACATCTAAGCAAAATACCAGGTCGTAACTGTGAAGAATAATGTCATAACGACCTAACATGGTGAAACCATCCATCTATCGCACGTGAAATTTAACAATAGGAGGTCGGGGTTATAAATACAGGCTGCCCAGAGAATTTTCCTTAAGGAGATCTTCTTCCCTTTTCAGAAGATGGTGACCTTAGTTGTAGTGTTTGTTCTTATACAAGCAACATTGACCAATAGTTGGTTTATTTCCGTTGGTAATGGTGGGCCATGGGGTAATTGGGGCACTGCAGAAACATGTACTTCTGGGTCCAGTGCCAGAGGATTCAGCTTGAAGGTAAGTCAACTTTCTGTCTTATAAAATTACTTTGCAATCATGTTTTTGCCGCTTTTCTGTTGGAGGTAATCTTCTGCCCTTAATTTCTTGTCCTCTTTCATGAAACTATGTCTATGAGGACTTACATTCTTCCAAATCAATTGCCCCGCACCCTTATTTCCTAGGTGGCCTGTGTGGACTGTCTCTCCAGGAGAAACCTGCTAATCCACAGGCCTTTATAGCTCCTATTTGGGACCATCTATACCTAAAGTCTTGCACTATGCTGGTCACGGCAGGTACACCTCTTTCTGACTCACTTGAATGTTTCCTAATTGCCTAGCTAGCTTTACATACAATGTGAGCTGCCACCTCACTTACTGCTCATTCTTTAGGAACTGCTGCCACTACAAGCACAATGATGAATGCAGCCTAGCCCGATTCTGACAATTCTCCTGTAGGCTCCTCAGTTCCAGTCTCTATCCGGTGGATCCTTCCAGCCTCTCTCTATGTCCTCCGGTCACTGCCTAGCTTGGAGTCCTAGACCCTCTGTCAGTTTGTTTTGATCTGGGAAAATTTCCAGCCCTGTCAGAGTCCCAATCAGTATAGCTGACGTGTCTATCTCTGACAGCAGCGTCCTCCGTCGGGTTGCTACATTTCCAACCCAAAAATAACGACCTGGTTGACATGCATAAAAAGGTGTGGTGGTTTGGGGCAGTAGCTTCACACGGAGAGTGTTTTTACAATTGGTGTTTTAATGCCTTTTAGATTAATACTGAGCGATCCCCACCCCACACTGCCTCCTAAATACTATTGGCTCACACCCAGCACCACATGAAAATAGTACCATAGGCTTTGCCCCATACAAACAGTGCCACACATAGTGCCTTTGTAGAAAGTGCCACTCGAAGTACCCCCTTTAGACAATGAACACACAATGCCCACGGTAGACAGTGTCAGACAGTGTCACACACAAAGTCCCCTGTAAAAAGTGACACACACGGTGCTCCCTGTAGACAATGCCGCACACATTTCCCCCTGTCGAAAGTTTCACACACAGTGACCCCTGCAGACAGTGTCGTATAGAATGCCCCCTGTAAAAAGTGCCACGCACAGTGTCCAATGTAGACAGTGCCAAACAAAGTGCCATCTGTGGCTAGTGCCCCACACAGTGTCATCTGTAGATAGTGATACACAGTGCCTTGTGTAGATAGTGCCCCACACAGTGCCCACTGTAGTTAGTGCCCTACACAGTGCCATCTGTAGACAGTGCCCCACACAGTGCCATCTGTAGATAGTGTCACACACACACACGTTCCAGTGGTCAATTACAGGCCTCGATTGGATGCTGTGGTCACGTGAATTATGTACGTGGCAACATTGCTGCAGGACCGACGGGGACCATGCAAACGTCGGCAGTGTAGGGACTGGGGAATTTAACATGTGAATAATCTTTTTTAATATTTAAAAAAAACTGACTGCCGTTACTCAAAGATGTTGCGTTAAGCTCCACCCTGGTGCTAAGCTCTACCTATAAAACAGCGCCAGACTGTGCATCCGAGTGCCTACAATTTAGATAGGGTCAGCAAGCCAACCATTCCTTGCTAGACCCGCAAAGGAACAGAGTTAAATAAACATAACGTCAGCACCTACTATACACAGTGCAATATATACATGGCCAGAGTGACCACTCCTTCTCCAATAATGTCATTACAGTGGCTGGACTCACCACTGACTGGACACCACCTAGTGGGGAAAATACACAAATCCAGCAGATAACAGTAAACAACAGCACATCTTAAAGGTATAGTGCACCATTATACTTGCATACTTTACAATGCCACAGAGGGCCCAAAATACAATAAACCATGTACACCAACATTTCTCTCTAACTTGGGTATATAACCCCCCTTACAATTGGAGCAGAAAGATATTCTGCTCCACTACTATCTCCTTGACACTAAGCGCTGATGTCTATGATCAGTACAGAGGAACTTGGGGAAGAAATGAGTATCGTCTTTAAAGGACGAGTGTCGCGAAAAAAAAAAAATTTATATCAATTTGCTTTTAGTGTTTTATTTTAAAAATAATTATTTATTTGTGTGTTTTACTTTTTTTTATTTTTTCACTTTTTCTTGTCCATGGGGGCTGCCATTTTCTTTTCCATCTCTGTATGTGTCGATTAACGACACATACAGACATGGAATATGGCACATACAGTCCCATAGTGAATGCAAACGGGGCCCGTTCCATCCACTATGCTGTACGCCGTCTGTGTGGGAACGGCGCATGCGCCGCTCCCACACAGCCCAAATTGAAGGTCTTCGGTCCAGCGACATCCGGCGCCATTTTCTTGTGGACCGGAAGCCGCGGCCGGACAGTAAGATTACTACTTCCGGTCGCGGCTTCCGGACTTGTGCACTTGGAGCGGAGGGAGCAGACGGAGCGGACGGACCGGAGTGAGCGGCGGCGGCAGGAGCAGGTAAGTTAGGTCTATGTATGTACGTGTTTTAGTGTGTGATTACTACTGTATGTTAACCTACTACACTGTGTGTTATCTCAAAAAATGGCGACACACAGTGTAGGAGGTTTGACCGTTCAATCCCCTCCTTTCTCCTGGCACTAGCCAGGATAAAGGAGGGGGGATTCTGTGAGCTCACTAAAGCGAGTGAGTTTTCTCAAATTTTGCAGCATAAAGCAATGTGGTTGCTTTACCACATGCCAATGCTGCAATTTTGGGAATTGCTCCATCTAGTGACCAGCACTGGGAAATGTTATAAATTAGAATCTAATTTATAATATTTCCTGACTGGTGAAAAAAATTAAAAAAAATTAGGACAATGTTTAATCACTTATACACTAACTGTTAAGCTAAAAAAAAAAATTCTAGCGACACATTCCCTTTAACCAAAAAACCCTTAACTGCCCTACCCCACCAGGGAGTTTACCAATAAAAGATTCGCTGTGCTATACCACCAAGGACTTTACCAATGACCCCTTGTCTGCCATAGATAACCAAGAACTTTAGCAATAATTTCACTGCCCTAGACCCCGAAAGGCATTACCAATAACCCCCTTTCTGCCATAGACCACCAAGGACTTACCAATAACCCATTCCCTGCCATAGACCACCAAGGACTTTACCAATAACTTCACTGCCCTAGGCCCCCCAAGGACTTTACTAATAACCTCCTTCTCTGCCCTAGACCACCAACGACTTTACCAATAACCCATTCTCTGCCATAGACCCCTAAGGACTTTACTAATAACCCCCTTCTCTGCCCAAGACCACCAAGGACTTTACCAATAACCCATTCTCTGCCATAGACCACCAAGGACTTTACTAATAACCCCCTTCTCTGCCATAGACCACCAAGGACTTTACCAATAACCCATTATCTGCCATAGACCACCAAGGACTTTACCAATAACCCATTCTCTGCCATAGAACACCAATGACTTTACCAATAACATCCCTGTCTTTAACAATAACATCCCTGTCTTTAACAATAACTGTCTTTAACATCCTGGGACTTTAACAATAACCCCTTCACTGCCCTAGACCACCAAGGACTTTAGCATTAACCCCATTATTATTCAGGCATTGTATGGCAGTATTATTTTAAATACCTTAGGGCAGTTTCATTGCATTAATGGCTATGTAAATCTTTGAAGGCAATTTTTTTTTAAAATATATCAATGTTTTATTTTATTTTGAACAAGTTTTACATTAGGCTTTGTTAATCCTGATGGATTTGGCTTTTGACCCAAGATACCTAGAAGCTGTATCTCAAAATGTTATTTTTTTATATAAAACCCAGTGTTATATGGGCACTATAAGAGCATTATTTGAATATGTTATGGAGGTATTATTTAGACATTGTACAGCTTAAGTTTTGGGAACTGTGGGGGCATTGCATATATGAAATGTACATGCAGATTTTGAAATCACAAAAATAAAAATGGCAAATGAAGGAGCCCATACATTGCTTGTTGCCCATGGCCCCATTTTCTATAAATCCAGCCCTGTATAACAATTTTTTTAATGTTCCTTATGCTCGTGAGATGTCTCTATTTTTAGGTGGAGGGTCCCCAGATATCTGAAGATAACACAGCTCTGAAGAGAAGCAGACTATTTTTGCATTTTGTGGGGAATATATGGGCATTATATGTAACTATCAGTTGTACACTTTATGGCGGTATTATTTAGATTTTTTATGGCATATTTTTTTGGGCACTGTGTGGAAGCATTATTTAGGTATGTATTAACTATATATGCGTCGCCTCTTGTGGATGGCGTCATCACTATATCTGGTATCATCACAAGTTTCATGTGGGGCATTCTTCGCTTCCAAATCCATCTCCACGTAAGATGCACACGGACTTGTATGGTACTGACTGTTTTTCTAATTCAGCGACGTGGTAGTGTGTATGTCTGAACTGCTAACGTCCAGAGGCCGCAGCGACTTTCTCCTGCAATTTGTCCTTCACGGGGATCCTTCCAATTTTCCAATCTTCCAAATAGGGGGAGTATGCGGCACTATCTACAGGGGAGTATGTGGCACTATCTACAGGGAGGTGTGTGGCATTATCTACATGGGGTGTGTGTGGCATCATCTACAGGGGGTGTGTGTGCCATCATCTACGGGGGGTGTGTGCCATCATCTTCAAGGGGTTAGTGTGGCATCATCTATAAGGGGTCTGTGTGGCATGTACAGCAAGGTTATGTGGACTCACCTACAGGGGGCTGTGTGGCATCATCTAAAGGGGGTGTGTGTGGCATTATCTAAAGGGGCTGTGGCATCATCTACAGGGGGTCTGTGTGGCATGTAAAGGGGGTGTGTATGGCATCATCTACAGGGAGTGTGTTTGGCATCATCTACAGCGGGTCTGTGTGGCATCTACAGGGGCCATGTGGAACTATATACAGGGGGTAGTGTGTGGCATCATATACAGGGAGTAGTGTGTGGCAAAATCTACAGGGAGCAGTGGGTGCAATATCTACAGGGAGCAGTGTGCGGCAATATATACTGGGGGCAGTGTGGAGCACCATCTACAAGGGGCACTGAGTGTGGCACTATCTACGCTGGTTTTTACGCTACCAGTAGTGGTCAGCACATATCGCCTAGCCCTAGTGATAAAGTGAGATATCAACTGCCTGTAAACAACCAGATAACCAGAAACATACCGGCCACCATAGTAGTTGTCAGCCAAATAAGTGCAGACATTTTGTTTGTTTTTTTGTATGCAGAAATTCTGGAAAGCCACTCCCACTAGCCACACCTTCCGAATAAACCACACACCCATAAGACACACCCACAAAATATACCACACCCTAAATGTCCCTGGAAAAAAAAATTCCAATGTTGGCAGCTATGCAACATCTGTTATTTGTTGCAGGTTTTACCATTGAATAAAATAAGGAAAACCCGCAACAAAAAAATCAGCAATTACGCAAATACAATTGACATGAAGTGGATTGAAAAACCACACCACAGGTCAATTTCTGAGTGTATTTTTCCGCTCAGCATTTACAAAGCATTTGTTCAAATCTCATCCACTTACGTGTGAACCCGACCCTACAGTGATTTGGCAGCAGTAGTTTTTTTTTTTGGATGGTGTCTTCGTGCCTCGTGTTTTGCGCACACGTGATATTGAGATGTTGTTTTGTACTTTGTATTTTTGATACATTAATAAAGTGATTTAGAATTGTTTGCATTGTGTTGTCCTTTATGATTACAGGTATGGGAATATGTGCCCTGTATTTTAATAGTAAGGTATAAGAATTTTCTAGATGTCCCGTAACCTCATGAGATGTCTCTATTTATAGGTGGAACGTTTTCAGGGATCTGGAGATGATACAGCGCTGAATGGAATCAAACTATATTGTTGTAAGCCTGGAAGCAGAACTCCCATAAACACAATCACCTCGACAGTTTCCGAGTAAGTTCGACTGGTAACAGATCCTGTCTCGGGGGTCACGTGATTAGAGAATGTGCTAAATCACATGATACAATAAAATATCTCTAATCTGGCAACCAACACTCCAGAAATCCTAATAATTCAGCGTAGAACATAAGTAGTGCCATACCTGATCCAGTGATCGGCTGATCGGCTGTAACTGTGTCCAATGAGGGTTTGTATAATATAAGTAAATATAAAGACCTACATTATGTATTTGGGGATGAGATTGTTTTATAATATTGTCGCCATCTGCTGCATGTGTCAGGACGTTGCTATCAATGCCGCCACCTATACGCTTCAGCATCCTCAGCCACATAATATTAATATACAATAGACGCCAGCTATGTCCAAGTGAAAAAGTTACAGTCTAATTGTCGGGTATAATATTACTGCGCAAGGCTAAATGATCACAGCCGACCTGCCGGCGCCAATCAGATCCCTGCCACCATATGTATATACAGTATATATTTGTATGTGAGTACAGTGAAGGAAATAAGTATTTGATCCCTTGCTGATTTTGTAAGTTTGCCCACTGTCAAAGTCATGAACAGTCTAGAATTTTTAGGCTAGGTTAATTTTACCACTGAGAGATAGATTATATAAAAAAAAATAAAAAAAAATTACATAGTCAAAACTATATATATTTATTTGCATTGTGCACAGGGAAATAAGTATTTGATCCCCTACCAACCATTAAGAGTTCAGCCTCCTCCAGACCAGTTACACGCTCCAAATCAACTTGGTGCCTGCATTATAGACAGCTCTTACATGGTCACCCGTATAAAAGACTCCTGTCCACAGACTCCATTAATCAGTCTGACTCTAACCTCCACAACATGGGCAAGACCAAAGAGCTTTCTAAGGATGTCAGGGACAAGATCATAGACCTGCACAAGGCTGGAATGGGCTACAAAACCATAAGTAAGACGCTGGGTGAGAAGGAGACAACTGTTGGTGCAATAGTAAGAAAATGGAAGACATACAAAATGACTGTCAATCGACATCGATCTGGGGCTCCATGCAAAATCTCACCTCGTGGGGTATCCTTGATCCTGAGGAAGGTGAGAGCTCAGCCGAAAACTACACGGGGGGAACTTGTTATTGATCTCAGGGCAGCTGGGACCACAGTCACCAAGAAAACCATTGGTAACACATTACGCCGTAATGGATTAAAATCCTGCAGTGCCCGCAAGGTCCCCCTGCTCAAGAAGGCACATGTACAGGCCCGTCTGAAGTTTGCAAATGAACATCTGGATGATTCTGACAGTGATTGGGAGAAGGTGCTGTGGTCAGATGAGACTAAAATTTAGCTCTTTGGATTTAACTCAACTCGCCGTGTTTGGAGAAAGAGAAATGCTGCCTATGACCCAAAGAACACCGTCCCCACTGTCAAGCATGGAGGTGGAAACATTATGTTTTGAGGGTGTTTCTCTGCTAAGGGCACAGGACTACTTCACCGCATCAATGGGAGAATGGATGGAGCCATGTACCGTCAAATCCTGAGTGACAACCTCCTTCCCTCCACCAGGACATTAAAAATGGCTCGTGGCTGGGTCTTCCAGCACGACAATGACCCGAAACATACAGCCAAGGCAACAAAGGAGTGGCTCAAAAAGAAGCACATTAAGGTCATGGAGTGGCCTAGCCAGTCTCCAGACCTTAATCCCATCGAAAACTTATGGAGGGAGCTGAAGATCCGAGTTGCCAAGCGACAGCCTCGAAATCTTAATGATTTACAGATGATCTGCAAAGAGGAGTGGACCAAAATTCATCTAACATGTGTGCAAACCTCATCATCAACTACAAAAAACGTCTGACTACTGTGCTTGCCAACAAGGGTTTTGCCACCAAGTATTAAGTCTTGTTTTCCAAAGGGATCAAATACTTATTTCTCTGTGCACAATGCAAATAAATATATATAATTTTGACAATGTGATTTTCTTTTTTTTTTTTTATATAATCTATCTCTCACTGGTAAAATTAACCTAGCCTAAAAATTCTAGACTCTTCATGTCTTTGACAGTGGGCAAACTTACAAAATCAGCAAGGGATCAAATCCTTATTTCCTTTACTGTATATGTGGTGTATATGCATCCAAAATGTTGTATTCAATAGTCAGAGGTGCAGCTATGTTCTCCAGCACCCGGGGAAAAGATTCAGTTTGGCACACCCCCCCCCCCCCACAACTTCTTTCCCGACATCTTCTTTCCCCTCGCCATGTTTAATTTCTCTACCAATCGATGAGGTGTCATTTTTGTTTTTCACATGTGCCTGACTAAAACAGATTGTATAACTGGGGCTAATGAGACTATATGGTGAAATAACAAATATCCCCCTCTTGTAGATAGCTCTACACAACTCCCTGTAGATAGTGCAACACACCCCACTAGTAGTTAGTATTATACACACACTCCCTTGTAGATAGTGCCACACGCCCCTTGTAGATAGTGCCACACTTCCCCTTGTATATAGTGCCCCACTCCCCCCATGTAGATAGTGACTGTCACGTTGGGTACGTGGACCCACTGGGCCGTACAGCCTTGGCGGTATGGCAGCTGGCCAACTGGGCGCAGGTTAAAGTCTAAAGTTCGTATAGGGTACCTGTGGCAGCTCGGATAGTAGCAAGACAGGCTTGGCTGGGAATAGGCCGCAGGCAGACATCAGGCGTGGTGAAGCAGGACAGGCGTAGTATACAGCACAGCACGACTTTGGCTCAGCACAGCACTTGACCAGGATAGCACGGGATACAGGTAACAGGAACACTGGAAAACACTAGGAGACCATCGCATAGACAAACTTAGGGTACGACAACAATGCTCAGGCATAGAAGCAAGGGGCTGAACACCTCTTAAAGTCCAGGGCACTCATGGGCTGATACTTCATTAAAATCCCGTGAGCGCGCTGCCCCTTTGAGAGCGGACACGAGCGTGCTTGCCCACCCTACGTAGATAGTGCCACACAGACCCCTTATAGATAGTGCCACACATGCCTACTTGTATATAGTGCCACATTCCCCTGTAGATAGTGCCACACAGCCCCTTTTGTAGATAGTGCCACACAAATCCCCCTGTAGATATTGCCACAAACCGCTCCTTGTAGATAGTGTCACATTCTATAGATAGTACACACACAGCCCCCTGGTAGATAGTGCCACACAAAGCCCCCTGAATATAGTGACACACACACCCTGTAGATAGTGAAACACAGCCCCTATTTTAGATAGTGCCACACCCCCCCCTGTAGATAGTTTTACACTCGCCCTATAGATAGCGACACACAGACCCCCTTGTAGATAGTGCCAAACAACCCCCTCGTAGATAGTGCCACACACACATACTTGTAGATAGTGCAACACAGCCCCCTTGTAGAAAGCGCCACACAAAAAGTCCCCTGTAAATAGTGACACACCCACCCTGTAGATAGCGACACACCGCCCCCTTGTAGATAGTGTCACACACCCCTCCTTGTAGATAGTACCACATTCACCTATAGATAGTGCCACACATCCCCCCTGTAGATAGTTTCACACTCGCCCTATAGATAGCGACACACAGACCCCCTTGTAGATAGTGCCAAACAACCCCCTCGTAGATAGTGCCACACACGCATACTTGTAGATAGTGCAACACAGCCCCCTTGTAGAAAGTGCCACTCAAAAAGCCCCCTGTAGATAGTGACACACCCACCCTGTAGTTAGCAACACCCCCCTTGTAGATAGTGTCACACACCCCTCCTTGTAGATAGTACCACATTCACTGGTAGATAGTGCCACACAGCCACCTTGTAGACACTGCCACACAGCCCACTTGTAGTTAGTGCCACACTCCCCCACTTGTAGATAGTGCAGCATTCCGCTGTAGATAGGGCCACACAAAGCCCCCTGTAGATAGTAACACCAAACCGCTCCTTGTAGATAGTGCCACATTCCCCTGTAGATATTGCCACATAGTCCTCCTTATACACAGATCTACACAATGCCCCCTGTAGAGAGTGCCACACGCGCCCTGTAGATAGCGACACACAGCCTCCTTGTAGATAGTGCCACACACACCCTTTGTAGATAGTTCCACACCCGCCCTATAGATAGCGACACACAGCCCCCCTTGTAGATAGTGCCAAACAACCCCCTCGTAGATAGTGCCACACACCCATACTTGTAGATAGTGCCACACATCCCTACTTGTAGATAGTGCAACACAGCCCCTTTGTAGAAAGCGCCACACAAAAAGTCCCCTGTAAATAGTGACACACCCACCCTGTAGATAGCGACACACAGACCCCTTATAGATAGTGGCACACACCCCTACTTGTAAATAGTGCCACATTCCCCTGTAGATAGTGCCACACAGCCCCTTTTGTAGATAGTGCCACACAAATCCCCCTGTAGATATTGCCACAAACCGCTCCTTGTAGATAGTGTCACATTCTATAGATAGTACACACACAGCCCCCTGGTAGATAGTGCCACACAAAGCCCCCTGAATATAGTGACACACACACCCTGTAGATAGTGAAACACAGCCCCTATTTTAGATAGTGCCACACCCCCCCCTGTAGATAGTTTTACACTCGCCCTATAGATAGCGACACACAGACCCCCTTGTAGATAGTGCCAAACAACCCCCTCGTAGATAGTGCCACACACACATACTTGTAGATAGTGCAACACAGCCCCCTTGTAGAAAGTGCCACTCAAAAAGCCCCCTGTAGATAGTGACACACCCACCCTGTAGTTAGCGACACCCCCCTTGTAGATAGTGTCACACACCCCTCCTTGTAGATAGTACCACATTTACTGATAGATAGTGCCACACAGCCCCCTTGTAGACAGTGCCACACAGCCCACTTGTAGTTAGTGCCACACTCCCCCACTTGTAGATAGTGCAGCATTCCGCTGTAGATAGTTCCACACAGCCCCCCTTGTAGATAGGGCCACACAAAGCCCCCGGTAGATAGTAACACAAACCGCTCCTTGTAGATAGTGCCACATTCCCCTGTAGATATTGCCACATAGTCCTCCTTATAGACAGAGCCACACAAAGCCCCCTGTAGAGAGTGCCACACGCGCCCTGCAGATAGCGACACACAGCCTCCTTGTAGATAGTTCCACATGCCCCCTTGTAGATAGTGAAACACACCCCCTGTAGATAGTGCCACACACACCCTTTGTAGATAGTTCCACACCCGCCCTATAGATAGCGACACACAGCCCCCCTTGTAGATAGAGCCAAACAACCCCCTCGTAGATAGTGCCACACACCCATACTTGTAGATAGTGCCACACATCCCTACTTGTAGATAGTGCAACACATCCCTACTTGTAGATAGTGCAACACAGCCCCTTTGTAGAAAGTGCCACACAAAAAGCCCCCTGTAGATAGTGACACACCTACCCTGTAGATAGCGACACACCGCCCCCCTTGTAGATAGTGTCACAAACCCCTCCTTGTAGACAGTACCACATTCACCTGTAGATAGTGCCACACACCCCCCTTGTAGATAGTTTCACACCCGCCCTATAGATAGCGACACACAGACCCCCTTGTAGATAGTGCCAAACAACCCCTCGTAGATAGTGCCACACACCCATACTTGTAGATAGTGCAACACAGCCCCTTTGTAGAAATTGCCACACAAAAGCCCCCTGTAAATAGTGACACACCCACCCAGTAGTTAGCGACAACCCCCTCCTTGTTGATAGTGTCACACACCCCTCCTTGTAGATAGTACCACATTCACCTGTAGATAGTGCCACACAGCCCCCTTGTAGACAGTGCCACACAGCCCCCTTGTAGATAGTGCCACACACCCCTACTTGTAGATAGAGTAGCATTCCCCTGTAGATAGTTCCACACAGCCCCCCCTTGTAGATAGGGCCACACAAAGCCCCCTGTAGATAGTGACACAAACCGCTACTTGTAGTAGGTGCCACATTCCCCTGTAAATATTGCCACATAGTCCTCCTTATAGACAGTGCCACACAAAGCTCCCTGTATAGAGTGCCACACGCACCCTGTAGATAGCGACACACAGCCCCCTTGTAGATAGTGCCACACACCCCTCCTTGTAGATAGTGCCACATTCCCCTCTAGATAGTGCCACATAGCCCCCTTGTAGGCAGTGCCACACATCTCCCTTGTAGACCGTGCCACACAGCCCTCCTTTTAGATAGTACCCAACACCCTTGTAGATAGTTCCACATGCCCCCTTGTAGATAGCTCCACACCCGCCCTATACATAGCGACACACACCCCTCCTTGTAGATAGTGCCACACAGCCCCCTTGTAGAAAGTGCCACACACCCCTACTTGTAGGTTTTGCAGAATTCCCCTGTAGACAGTGCCAAACAGCCCCCCTTGCAGATAGTGCCCCACAAAGCCCCTGTAGATAGTGGCACACCCACCCTGTAGATAGCGACACACCACCCTCCTTATAGATAGTGTCACACACCCCTCCTTGTAGATAGCACCACACCCCCCTTGCAGTTAGCGCCACACGCCGCCCAAACTGCCCATATGATGATCCGCCATTGCTGGGACCCCATTATTTGCTAGAACTGGGGACCTCGATCTCACCACTTGCCATAACCAGGGACGGCCCTAGGATAGATGGCGTCCTGTGCGAAATGAACTTTCAGCGCCCCACCATATCATTAAAAAAATGCCCCATAAAAAAATTATAATGCCCCTTTAGTGCCCCCATACAGTATAGTAATAATATTTAATAATATAATATATTACAACCCCTTCAAGGACCGAGTATTTTGTCCTCTAATTGTGCCCACAGTGTTATGCCACCTGTAGTACCCCTACACAGTATAATGTCCGCTTAGTGGCCCCTACACAGTATAGTGACCCCTGTAGATTTTGCCATATAGCCTCCCTGTAGACAGTGCCATAATCCCCCACCTCCTTTTTGTAGATCGTACCATACAGGCCCACCCACCTCCCCCTTGTAGACAGTGCCATACAGTCTCCCACCTCCCCCTTGTAGACAGTGCCACCAAACAAAAACAAAAATTGTACTCACCTAGGCCCCGTTCCCATGACGAACTTAGCTGCTCCATGACGGGACCCTGTAGCCTAGTACAGAGTTTCCCAATCTTTTCAGACTCGAGGCAGCACTGGAAAAATAAAATTTCCTCAGGGCTCCCCTACCAAAAATTGTTTTGAGAAAAACAGAAAACGGCTAAGAAAAAGCACTACACTCATAGGGTATGTTCACACACGTTTTTTGTAAGGCAAAAAAAATCTGCCTCAAAATTCCTTCAGCAACTGACAAGTACGCAGGAAAAAAAGCTCAAAACGAGCGCCGCAGGTATTTTCTGCCTCCTATTAATTTCAATTGGAGGTCAGAGGCAGAAACCACTTGAAGACCATCAGTCCCCAACTCACAGTAAAATGTCCATCATCCCCCCACTCACAGTAAAATGACCATCAGCCCACCACTAACAGATTCCCCCTGTAGGTAGCGCCACACAGCCCCTTGTAGGTAGCGCCACACAGCTCCTTGTGGGTAGCGCCACACAGCCCCTTGTGGGTAGCGCCACACAGCCCCTTGTGGGTAGCACCAGACAGCCCCCTTATAGGTAGCGCCAGACAACCCCCTTGTAGGTAGCGCCAGACAGCCCCTTGTAGGTAGCGCCAGACAGCCCCCTTGTAGGTAGCGCCAGACAGCCCCCTTGTAGATAGCGCCACACAGCCCCATTGTAGATAGCGCCATACAGTCCCCTTGTAGATAGTGCCACATAGCCCCCTGTAGATTGTGCCACCCAGCCCCCTTTAGGGAGCGCCGCACAGCCCCCTGTAGGGAGTGCCGCACATCCACCTGTGTCACGACGCAGGGTGGGGACCCACTGGGCCGTACCGCGTAGCGGAGTAGCAGCTGGCCAACAAGGTACAAAACAATGTATAGTTCAGAACGGGTACCTGAGGCAATGTAGACAGTAGCGGGAGCACGACTTGACTTTCACAGCAGGTGAGGCCGCGGATGCAGCGGGAAGACACAATGTAATGATAGGGGTAGGGAGAAGGACAAGTGAGCTCTAATCTACCCGCCACTCTGTCCCTGCCTACTTGCAACGACCCGCACCAGGCGGCGGGGTACAACTGGGCGGCGGTCCCTACGCTCAGTAAGTGCACGAGACAAACAGACAAGGGTAAACAAAGCTAAGGGAAATGGGGCAGTTGCCCACGGCAACACCGTGAGCAACAAGAGAGGTAAACGAGCCGAGTCAAACCAGGAGTGTACGAGGTACCAAACGCAGAGCAGGAGAGTAGTCAATAAGCCGGGGTCAATATGGAGCAGGATCAAATAGTCAGAAGCTGTAGCTGGGCCAGGAAATCACACGGGAAGAATCACAAGCAAGGAGGAACAGGAAAGGCAGGTATAAATAGACAGAGGGAGGGAGCTAGCTGAGTCTGGCCAGGCTGCGATAGGCTCTCCCACTCCTAAGTCTGCCAGCCTGAGTGGTGGAAGCTGGAGTCAGTCTCAGAGACATAGACTCAGGTGAAGACTGATTACCTATGGAAGTTAACCCCGAAGCTGTGCCTGCCAGATCATTTACAGTACCCCCCCTTTTATGAGGGGCCACCGGACCCTTTCTAAGTGGACCTGGTTTATTGGGGAAACGAAGGTGGAACTTCCTGACCAATACCCCTGCGTGAACATCCCGGGCGGGTACCCAAGTCCTCTCCTCAGGCCCGTATCCTTTCTAATGGACCAGGTACTGCAGGGAGCCTTTGGACCATCTTGCTGTCCACAATCTTGGCCACCTCGAATTCCACCCCCTCAGGGGTGAGAACGGGAACAGGAGGTTTCCTCGAGGGAGCCAAGGAAGGGAAGCAGCATTTAAGGAGGGAGGCATGAAACATGTCGTGTATTCGAAAAGATGGGGGCAACTCCAGTCGGAAGGAGACAGGATTGAGGACTTCAATGACCTTAAATGGCCCAATAAACCGGGGAGCAAATTTCTTGGACAAGACCTTAAGGCGCAAGTTCCTAGACGATAACCACACCAGATCCCCGACCATAAACAAGGGGTTAGCAGAACGTCTTCTATCAGCCTGAGTTTTTTGTATGCTCTGGGACGCCTCTAGGTTCTTCTGAACCTGGGCCCAGACTGTGCACAGTTCCCGATGAACAACCTCTACCTCGGGATTGTTGGAACTACCAGGTGAAACGGAGGAGAACCGTGGATTAAACCCAAAATTACAGAAAAAGGGGGAGACCCCTAACGAGTTACTGACCCGGTTATTAAGGGAAAATTCGGTGAGGGGAATGAATGAGACCCAATCATATTGACAGTCAGAGATAAAACACCTTAAATATTGTTCTAGAGATTGATTAGTCCTCTCGGTTTGGCCATTAGTTTCAGGATGGAAGGCAGAGGAGAAGGACAGATCAATCTCCAACTTTTTACAGAAGGCTCTCCAAAACAATGAAACAAATTGTACCCCTCTGTCCGAAACAATATTGACAGGGACCCCATGGAGACGCAGGATGTGTTTGACAAATAAGGTAATTAACGTCTTGGCGTTGGGTAGTTTCTTGAGGGGCACAAAGTAGCACATCTTACTGAAGCGGTCTACTACAACCCACAACACCAACTTGCCTTGAGATGGAGGCAAATCGGTGATAAAATCCATGGAGATATGGGTCCAAGGTCTCTGGGGAATGGGCAAAGAACGTAGTATCCCGCTGGTCGGGACCTGCGAGTCTTGGACCTAGCACAAACCTCACAAGCGGCGACGTAGGCCTTAACGTCTTTAGGCAACCCAGGCCACCAATAGTTTCTAGCAACGAGGTGTTTGGTACCCAGGATGCCTGGATGACCAGATAGTGTGGAGTCATGATTTTCCCTAAGTACCCTTAGCCGGAACCGCAGGGGAACAAACAGCTTGTCCTCAGGATGGTTCCCGGGAGCTGAACCCCGATCAGCCACAATTTCTGAGACTAAATCAGAATCAATAGAAGAAATGATTATACCAGGCGGCAGAATACAAGCAGGATCTTCCTCCGAAGGGGGGCTGGCCATGAAGCTACGCGACAGTGCATCGGCCTTAATATTTTTAGACCCAGCCCTATAGGTAACCAAAAAGTTGAATCTGGTAAAAAATAGCGCCCATCGAGCTTGTCTCGGGTTAAGCCTCTGGGCAGATTCTAGGAAAACCAGATTCTTGTGGTCGGTAAGGACCATTACCTGGTGCCTAGCCCCCTCCAGGAAGTGGTGCCACTCTTCAAATGCCCATTTAATGGCTAAGAGTTCGCGGTTGCCAACATCATAGTTACTCTCAGTGGGCGAAAACTTCCTGGAGAAGTAGGCACAGGGACGGAGATGGGTGTGGGACCTGGTACCCTGGGACAAAACAGCCCCCACTCCCACCTCGGATGCGTCAACTTCCACGATAAATAGCTCCATTTGGTTGGGCTGAACCAGCACAGGGGCTGAGATAAAGCACTTCTTAAGGACCTCAAAAGCCTGCACAGCCTCAGGAGGCCAGTGGAGGAGATCAGCACCTTTGCGAGTGAGGTCCGTAAGAGGCTTAGCGATGACCGAGAAGTTAGCAATAAATCTTCTGTAATAATTAGCGAACCCCAAGAAACACTGTAATGCCTTCAGGGAGGCAGGTTGGACCCATTCCGCCACAGCCTGGACCTTGGCGGGGTCCATGCGGTATTCATGAGGAGTGAGGCTTTGCCCCAAAAATGGTATCTCCTGTACCCCAAAAACACATTTTTCGGTTTTCGCAAACAGTTTATTTTCCCGAAGGACCTGGATAACCTTCCTGACATGCTCAATGTGGGAGGACAAGTCCTTGGAAAACACCAGTATGTCATCAAGGTACACTACAAGAAATACCCCAGGTAATCCCTTAAAATCTCATTTATGAAATTCTGGAAGACCACAGGAGCATTACACAACCCAAAGGGCATGACGAGGTATTTGAAATGACCTTCGGGCGTGTTAAACGCAGTCTTCCACTCATCCCCCTCTTTGATGCGGATAAGGTTATTCGCCCCCCGTAGATCAAACTTAGAGAACGATTGGGCCCCCTGAACCTGATTAAAGAGATCAGGAATCAGAGGAAGGGGATACTGGTTCCTTACAGTGACCTTATTCAAGTTACGGTAGTCAATGCATGGCCTAAGACCACCATCCTTCTTCCCTACGAAGAAGAAGCCAGCACCTACCGGAGAAGTAGAGGGGCGAATGTAACCCTTGGCCAGGCATTCCTGGATATACTCTCTCATGGCTTCACGTTCGGGACAAGAAAGATTAAATATCCTACCCTTAGGGAGCTTAGCTCCTGGTACCAATTCGATAGCGCAATCGTATTCTCAATGAGGAGGTAACACTTCGGAGGCCTCCTTAGAGAAAACATCAGCGAAGTCCTGCACAAACTCAGGTAGCGTGTTCACCTCCTCAGGGGGAGAAATAGAATTAACAGCAAAACATGACGTCAAGCATTCATTACCCCATTTGGTAAGCTCCCCAGTATTCCAGTCAAACGTGAGATTATGCAACTGCAACCAGGGAAGGCCTAAAACCAAATCGGACGATAATCCCTGCATCAAAAGTACAAAGCACTGCTCCAAATGCATGGAGCCAACAAGGAGTTCAAAAACAGGGGTATGCTGTGTAAAATAACCATTAGCAAGAGGAGTGGAGTCGATACCCACTACCGGGACAGGTTTAGGCAAATCAATCAAAGGCATAGCTAGAGACATAGCAAATTCCACAGACATGATATTAACAGAAGACCCTGAATCCACGAAGGCACTGCCGGTAGAAGACCTACCACCAAAAGAGACCTGAAAGGGATGCAAGATTTTATTACGTTTCATATTTACGGGAAATACCTGTGCGCCCAAGTGACCTTCCCGATGATCACTTAGGCGCGGAAGTTTTCCGGCTGCTTATTCTTACGCCTAGGACAGGTGTTCACTTGATGCTTGTCATCCCCACAATAGAAGCAGAGACCATTCTTCCTGCGGAACTCTCTACGTTGTCGGGGGGACACGGAGGCCCCGAGTTGCATAGGTACCTCTGAGTCTTCCGTGGAAGAGTGAAGCAACGGGACCTCGGGAGGCATCATGGGGGAGTCAGAGGGGAAAACACAAAAACGTTCAAGTTGTCGTTCCCTGAGACGTCGGTCAAGTCGTACCGCTAAAGCCATAACCTGGTCTAGGGAGTCAGAAGAGGGATAGCTAACTAGCAGGTCTTTCAGGGCGTTCGACAGACCCAACCTAAACTGGCACCTTAAGGCAGGGTCATTCCACCGAAAAGCTACGCACCACTTCCTAAAGTCAGAACAATACTCCTCAACAGGTCTCTTACCCTGACGTAAGGTCACCAGCTGACTCTCGGCAAAGGCAGTCCTGTCAGTCTCGTCATAAATGAGTCCGAGAGCAGAAAAGAAACGATCAACGGAGGAAAGTTCAGGGGCGTCAGGAGTCAAGGAGAAGGCCCACTCTTGGGGCCCTTCCTGGAGCCGGGAAATAATTATACCCACCCGCTGGCTCTCAGAACCTGAGGGGTGCGGCTTTAAGCGAAAGTAGAGCCTACAACTCTCCCGAAATGTGAGAAAATTCCTCCGGTCCCCTGAGAACCGGTCAGGCAACTTGATGTGGGGTTCAAGAGGAGAGGTGAGGGGCACTAACATGGTAGCGTCAGGCTGGTTGACCCTGTGAGCTAGGGCCTGGACCTGTAGGGAGAGACCCTGCATTTGCTGAGCCAGGGTCTCAAGGGGGTCCATAGTGGAGACAGGGACCAGGGTAGACTAGGTAAGGGCTTGTGATTATGTAATGATAGGGGTAGGGAGAAGGACAAGTGAGCCCTAATCTACCCGCCACTCTGTCCCTGCCTACTTGCAACGACCCGCCCTAGGCGGCGGGGTACAACTGGGCGGCGGTCCCTACGCTCAGTAAGTGCACGAGACAAACAGACAAGGGTAAACAAAGCTAAGGGAAATGGGGCAGTTGCCCACGGCAACACCGTGAGCAACAAGAGTGGGAAACGAGCCGAGTCATACCAGGAGTGTACGAGGTACCAAACGCAGAGCAGGAGAGTAGTCAGTAAGCCGGGGTCAATATGGAGCAGGATCAAATAGTCAGAAGCTGTAGCTGGGCCAGGAAACCACACGGGAAGAATCACAAGCAAGGAGGAACAGGAAAGGCAGGTATAAATAGACAGAGGGCGGGAGCTAGCTGAGTCTGGCCAGGCTGCGATAGGCTCTCCCACTCCTAAGCCTGCCAGCCTGAGTGGTGGAAGTTGGAGTCAGTCTCAGAGACATAGACTCAGGTGAAGACTGATTACCTATGGAAGTTAACCCCGAAGCTGTGCCTGGCAGATCCTTTACACACGACTTGAGTTTCACTTGTAGACACGATAGCACGGAATACAGGGTACAGGCAGCAGGAACGGGTAACACTGGGAACTGGAAAACACTGGGAGACCATTTGCAAAACAGACTTAGGTATACAACATTGCTCAGGCAAGGAACTAGTAGGCAGAGCCCTTTATTATAGTCCAGCAGCCTTTTGGGCTGATAATTGATAGATGACAGCTGGACGCGTACTGGCTCTTTAAGTCCGTACACGCGCGGGCGCGCGCGCCCTGCGGGAATCAGTCCAAGGACCCGGAAGACAGTGCCGGCGTCTGCCTGGATGGAGCGGACGCCGAGAAGAGAGATGTCCATGGCCGGGATCGTCAAGGGGTAAGTCTGAACGACGACCCCCGGCTATAGACGTTACATTATCCCCCCTCTTACACCCCCTCCGCTTCGGGCCAGAGCGGGAAAGAAATTTCTTCACGAGGACAGGAGCATCGATGTTATCCTCTGGCTCCCAAGACCTCTCCTCTGGACCAAATACCCTCCAATCTACCAAGTAAAACGTCCTGCCTCCTACTTTCTTGGTGGCCAGGATCTCCCTCACTTCGAAAGTTCCGGATGAACCGCCAGGAGTCCTGGAGTAACGTTTCAGGACCACGGGTTTCAGCAAGGAGATATGGAAGGGGTTAGGGATCTTGAGGGTAGGAGGCAGCCGAAGCTTGTACGACACAGGATTGATCTGTAGTAGAATCTCGAAGGGTCCAAGGAACCTGGGAGCAAACTTGCAAGATGGCACCCTCAGCCGGATATTCCTGGAAGACCGCCAGACCTTTTCACCTGGAAGAAACTGGGGAGGTTCTCGTCTTCTTGTGTCTGCCTTTCTCTTCATGCAGTCCACCGCCAGCAGTATAGAAGATCGCGTCTGTTGCCATATCTGCAGAAAATTCCTGAAGGTAGAGTCGGCTGCAGACACCTGAGACATAGTAGAGCCGGGCAGGGGTATTCGAGGATGTTGGCAGTAGACTATGGAGAACGGACTGGAGGTGGTGGACTCACTGGTATGGTTATTATAAGAGAACTCCGCCCACGGGAGCAGCTGCACCCAGTCATCATGTCGTCTTGAGACAAAGTGCCGCAGATAGTTCTCCATAATTTGGTTAATCCTCTCAACTTGTCCATTGGACTGAGGATGGTAAGCTGAGAAGTCCAACTTTACACAGAGTAGGCCGCAGAGTGCTCTCCAGAACTTAGAGGTGAACTGGACCCCTCGATCCGAGACAATATGCAGGTGTAATCTGTGCAGACGGAAGATGTGTTGCATGAAGAGATCAGCCAGTCGAGCGGCAGAAGGCAGGCCAGTCAGGAAAAAAATTAGCCATTTTAGAAAAACGATCCACCACCACCCAGATCACACTGCATCTCGCAGAGAGAGGCAGATCTGTGACTAAGTCCAAAGCAATATGCCACCAGGGGGCATCGGGCACAGGCAGTGGTTGGAGCAGACCGGCTGGTCTGGAGTGGGCAACTTTGTTTGCTGCACACAACGTACAGGAGGAGACAAAGTCCATGACGTCTTTGGGCAGCATAGGCCACCAGAACTGATGGGCAATTAGGTCTCGGTTCTTACGGGCACCCGCGTGACCTGCCAACTTGGAACTGTGACCCCAGCGAAGGTTTGTCCTTCGCTGGGGTCACAGAGATGATATAGCTGAGATGATATAGCCCTGAGATGATATAGCCCAGGAAGAGTAGGGACTTCTCTTGGAACACGCACTTCTCTGCTTGGCATAAAGTTGATTCTCCCTTAATCTAAGCAATACCTGGCGGACATGGCCCTGATGAGTCACAAGATCTGGGGAAAAAATTCAAGATATCATCGAGATACATCACAACACAGACATAGAGGAAATCACGAAAAATGTAATTCACAAATTCTTGAAATACTGAGGGAGCATTACACAGGCCGAAGGGCATGACCAAATATTCATAGTGTCCATTACGTGTGTTGAATGCAGTCTTCCACTCTTCTCCCTGACGGATACGGATTAGATTGTAAGCCCCCCGCAGGTCAAGCTTGGAAAAAAATTTCGCTCCCCATATACGATCAAAGAACTCCGAAATCAACGGCAAAAGGTACCTGTTCTTCACCGTGATCTGATTGAGACCTCAGTAGTCAATGCAGGGTCGAAGGGATCCATCTTTCTTTTTGACAAAGAAAAACCCGGCTCCGGCCGTGGATGAAGACTTTCGTATGAAGCCCCTCTCCAGATCCTCTTTAATGTAGGCTGACATTGCAAGGAGAGAGGGTATACTCTACCCCGAGGAGGGGACGAATCAGGAACCAAGTCAATAGGACAATCGTATTCTCGATGTGGTGGCAATGTCTCTGCCTCTTTTTTGTCGAAGACATCAGCAAACTGAGAATAACAAGGCGGCAACCCTGTCAATGACTGATGCGGAGAAGGCTGGGATGGATGGACATGACCCAGACAGCGGTTTAGACACTTGGGGCCCCACTCAAGAACCTCTCCAGAGTTCCAATCCAGGACTGGGGCGTGAAGACGGAGCCAAGGCAAACCCAGCAGCACGGGGTTGACGGCTTTGGGCAGGACATACAGGGAGATGAGCTCAGAATGAAGAGCTCCCACTTGGAGTCTCAATGGCTTGGTCATAGACAATACCGGGTCAGGCAAAGGCAGTCCATCTACCGAGGTAACCCTCAATGGTCTCCCCGGCAAAACAGTAGGCAACTGAAGAAGATCTACAAGGTCTTGACAGATGAAATTGGCTGCGGAGCCAGAGTCCAGGTAGTTAGAGACTGGATGAGGTCTCTCGCCAGCGACGATGGTCACAGGAATAAACAGCTTGGAAGAGAGTTCTCTCCGACCAATTTCCAGGCATTGGGGTTTCTTTGGCATCTGGGAACACAAACGCACGACATTGCCAGCGAGGCCGCAATATAGGCAGAGTCCAAAGGTGCGCCTGCGCTGTTTTTCTTGATCAGACAGTTTAAGTCGATCCACCTGCATCAGAACCTCGGGTGCAGCAGAAGAACAAGGCAAGAGGGGTTGCTGGAAGTTGGGCGCCAGTCTAGGAAGCCGTTTCTTCTGTAGAATCTCTTGGGATCTCTCTCTGAGCCTTATGTCCACATGGGTAGCCAGTAGAATTAGATCATCCAGGGCAGCTGGGAGATCTCGAGCAGCCAGTTCGTCTTTGATCTCAGGCGATAGGCCATGCCAGAAAGATGCGACCAATGCCTCATTGTTCCAGGACAATTCTCCTGCCAGAGTCCGGAACTGGATGGTGTATTTGCCCACGGAGGCGTCCTCCTGACGCAGGTTAAAGATAGCAGTGGCTGCCAATGAGGCTCGTCCAGGCTCCTCAAATACGGAACGGAAGAATCGCACAAACCCCTGGACGTCTCGGGTCTCAGGTCCCTGTCGTTCCCAGGTTGGATTTGCCCATGCCAGGGCCTTGCTGGTGAGTATGGATATAATAAAGGCGATCCTGGCTCCGTCCGAAGGAAATGCTCGGGCGTGCAGAGTGAAGTAGATTTGGCATTGATTCAGAACCCCCTTCACAAACTTGCGTCTCCATGGAACAGAGGTGGCAATGGCAACAAGAACCGAGAGTCCGAACTGGGGCTGCCAGGAGGTGTAGCAGGAGGATCAATCGGAGGAGCTTGAATAGGAGTGGTGACGGAAGTAACTATCGCACCTAGATGCTGTGCCATGGTGCCATGCAGTCTAGTACCACAAAGAGTTGATCCTGTCGTGCTTGCAGATCCTGCAGGTCTGCCTGCATGGCTTGGGAGGATGACAGGCTGTTGACTTGGCCAGCGGGGTCCATGGCCTGAGCGTATTGTCACGGTGTGGGGTGTGGACCCACTGGGCCGTACCGCGTAGCGGAGTAGCAGCTGGCCAACAAGGTACAAAACAATGTCTATAGTTCAGAGCGGTTACCTGAGGCAATATAGACTTTAGCGGGAGCACGACTTGACTTTCACAGCAGGTGACGCCGCGGATGCAGTGGGAAGACACGACTTGACTTACACTTGTAGACACGATAGCACGGGATACAGGGTACAGGCAGCAGAAACGGGTAACACTGGGAACTGGAAAACACTGGGAGACCATTTGCAAGACAGACTTAGGTATACAACAACGCTCAGGTAAGGAACCAGTGGGCAGAGCTCCTTATTATAGTCCAGCAGCCATTTGGGCTGATAATTGATAGATGACAGCTGGACGCGTACTGGCCCTTTAAGGCCGTACATGCTCGGGCCCGCGTGCCTTTCGGGAATCAGTCCGAGGACCTGGAAGACGGTGCCGGCATCTCCCTGGAGGGAGCAGACGCCGAGAAGAGAGATGGCCGGGCCATGGGCCATGGCCGGGATCGTCAAGGGGTAAGTCTGAATGACGACCCCCATCCATAGACGTTACACCCTGTAAGGAGTGCCACACAGCCCCCTGGTAGGAAGTGCTGCAAAGAACCCTGGTAGGGAGTGCCACACAGCCCACAGCCCACTGGTAGGGAGTGCTACACAGCCCCCTGGTTGGTAGTGCCCCACAGCCCCCTGGTTGGTATTGACCCACAGCCCCCTGGTTGGTAGTGCCCCACAGCCCCCTGGTTGGTAATGCCCCACAGCCCACTGGTTGGTAGTACCCCACAGCCCCCTGGTTGGTAGTGCCCCAAAGCCCCCTGGTTGGTAGTGCCACACAGGCCCTGGTTGGTAGAGCCACACAGCCCACAGCCCACTGGTAGGTAGTGCCACACAGCCCACATCCCCCTGGTTGGTAGTGCCACACAGCCCACAGCCCCCTGGTTGGTAGTGCCACACAGCCCACAGCCCCCTGGTAGGTAGTGCCACACTGCCCACAGCCCCCTGGTAGGTAGTGCCACACTTCCCACAGCCCCCTGGCTGGTAGTGCCCCAAAGCCCCCTGGTTGGTAGTGCCCCACAGCCCCCTGTTGGTAGTGCCCCAAAGGCCCCTGGTTGGTAGTGCCACACAGCCCACAGCCCCCTGGTTGGTAGTGCCACACAGTCCACAGCCCCCTGATTAATAGTGCCACACAGCCCACAGCCCTCTAGTAGGTAGTGCCACACTGCCCACAGCCCCCTGGTATGTAGTGCCACACTGCCCACAGCCCCCTGGCTGTTAGTGCCCCAAAGCCCCCTGGTGCCACACAGCCCACAGCCCCCTGAATGGTGGAGCCACACAGCCCACAGCCCCCTGGTAAGTAGTGCCACACAGCCCCCTGTTTGGTAGTGCCACACAGCCCACAGCCCCCTGGTTGGTAGAGCCACACAGCCCCCTGTAGGTAGTGCCACACAACCCACAGCCCCCTGGTAGGTAGTGCCACACTGCCCACAGCCCCTGGTAGGTAGTGCCACAATGCGCAAAGCCCCCTGGTTGGTAGTGCCACACAGCCCACAGCCCCCTTGTAGGTAGTGCAAGCACTACAAAATTATCCTGATTGCTGGCGGGCAATAGACATTTCAAAAAAGGACAACTGTGCAGGAGCACACAAAATACCCAGCTTTCCCAGCTATCAAATAAATGTGTGGAAATAAACTAAGATATATATTTTATTTAGTCTAGCTAAAGGATTAATCCTTTTAGCAAGATTAAATAAAAGTTATATCTTAGTTTATTTCCACACATTTATTTGTTAGCCAGGAAAGCTGGGTATTTTGTGTGCTCCTGCACAGTTGTCCTTCTTTGTAGGTAGTGCCACACAGCCCACAACCCCCCTGTAGATAACAACCCCCCCCCCCTCTTCCAGTATAGATAGCACCACTGTAGCTCCCTGACAGAGTGGAATCCCCTTGTGGCCGTGGATTCCGCTCCTGGAGCGCTGCTTGATGTCTCTGTCCATATATGGACAGTAACATCCGGGAAAACTCCTGAAGCGGAATCCCCGGTCACAGCGTTGCAGACTCTATGACCGTCGATTCCACTCCAGGAGAAGCTCCTGTCGTCTGTGTCATTGGCTTCTCCTGGAGTGGAATCCCCGGTCATAGAGTCTGCAACGCTGTGACCGGGGATTCCGCTTCTGGAGTTTCCCCTGTTGTCACTTTCCATATATGTACAGAAACATCAAGCAGCACTCCAGGAGCGGAATCCCCGGCCACATTGGGATTCCGCTCCTTCAGGGAGCTACAGTGGCGCTAGTAGATAGCAGAGCAGGAAGATACCTCCCTGCTCTGCTATAGTGCCGTCGCTACTGCTATAGCAGGCGCAGCAGCTGCTAGCGTTGCCACCACACGCATACCCGGTGTGGCCGCTAGCAGCCGCTATGGCTGCTACAGCGGTAGCGGCGAACACTAAGTGAAAAAGCGCCCGGGTGGAAAGGTGACTGCAGTTAGTGTGTATCCCCGCTGGTAGTTGCAATGGCGCGGGGATACACACACCCGCTGGCGCCCCTCTTGCAGTGTGGCGGCTGGCACCCTGTGCGACCGCACTGGTCGAACGTATCTAAGGCCGGCCATGGGCATAACTGTGGCAAGGAGGAGTTTAAATGGAGTGGTGATCGAGCATGTTCATTGCTGCTCCATATAAAGTCTATGGAAAGGAGCACATAACTCTGACCCCCAGTAGTCGGGCCACCACCAATCTAAGATGTATCACCTATCTAGTGGATTGGGGATAAATGTTTTTGGAATACCCATTTAAGCCTGTGGTCTCCAACCTATGGCCTTTCAGTTGTTGTGAAACTACAGCACCTAGCATTTGCTGACAGCAGCATGCTGGTAGTTGTAGGATGGGGCTATTGGATCACATTTAAATGTATTCTCCTTTACTGACGAGTGTCCCAATAGTGCCCAAAGTGTCCCATATTATCCTTGTCAATATTTTTGTCTATCCTCTTTGAACAGTCTTTTCGGTCTTCTTCTCGATCTTCTCATTGATCTTCTAGCAGTCTTCTACTCAATTTTTTTCTCAACTAGCATCACCTTTTTGGCCCAAATCTTATTGTCGCTGGACCCATGTCATGTGGCCACCACCTCGTATGGACAATGTTTGGTGGCTTTTCTCCTCTAGGGACCACAAGGAAGGAAAATTTTCTAAATAATTATCTTTTCTCCATAGGTGGGGGGACTGGACTAACATATATTGGTGTCCTAATGGGAATCTCATCAACTTTTCCTTACGAGTTGAGCCAATACAGGGTTCTGGAGATGACACAGCGGCCAACAACTTGATGATGCAATGTTCAGATTCCAGCTATCTAACTGGAGAGGGAATGTCCTGGGGAGATTACGGAGGATGGAGTGGAGTTTGTATAAACGGTATTTGTGGTATCAAAACCAAAGTAGAAGGAAATCAAAGAGGTGGAGATGACACCGCTCTCAATGATGTCCAGTTTGAATGCTGTTAATTCTTCACCCTTCACCAGCCACAAACCGAATGAGATAAAATTGCCTTATAAATGTTGGTAATAAACTTACCATTATTAAAGAGACATGTACATGTTTTTTATTATTAAACTATCATACGTTGTACTGTGCCACATAGCACCTGTGACGCCCCCTATAGGGTCAGCATAGTAATCACTATAAAGCAGAACGACATGTACCATTGTCCCCGTCATACAGAATTATCCATAATATGGTGCCAGTCACATTGCAGCCAGGGCCTTCCATAGGTTGGATATTGCCTCTTGGAAGTAAGCTCTATAAACGCCTCCCCCTTATGGTTGACCATGTAGTGCCCAAAAAACACAATGATAAATTAGCATTAAACTAATTAAAATACCCTAGGGCAGAATGGGAGGAGTGCAAGATCAAAAATGGAGGAAATCACTAACCCCACATATCTAAATCACAAAAAAAGCACAAAAGTTTGACCAGCACATTCCAACAAAATGAAACAAAACGTGTATACAGGTGCAAGAATGCCTGTGACTGCAAATATACAGCACACAAGACTTATAGAGGATGCCTTGTCGTGGCAGGTGGGCCCACACATTTTGACCCTGGCATCTCCACCCGTCATTGCCGGACGCATCTCAAGGATCTCTTGTTTTCCACATGCCTGCCACAATACAGCACCTCGCTGCTCTCAGGGACCTAGCCCATGCACTGAACCCCCATTGTCGGGAACCGCTACCTGACGGTCTGGAATTTTGGATCCGGGCAGTTTATAAACCTTATACTTATTACAACGATGATGTCCTATTACGGGATCATGCTGGAATTCAGTGGTCTCTTTACAACGACTCGTTCTATCACAAATGTCTGTAAAGTGACTGCAGGGCGAGTGCTGGATGTTATACATCGGTGATAATGGGACTGAAGGAAACACTTGAATTCAATGATTTAGAGGTGCGTCCCAATATGTTTGTCCATATATCTGTACATCTTCGTGTAGACCGTCTATGAGGTTTCCTGACTTCAAAAGCAACTGAAGTTATTAGCATCTGTGCTGACTGGAGTCATACTGGCATTGAGTGCAAGGATTATAATGTAATCTAATGTGGACACCAATCTACTGGAATTAAAAGACAAAAAAAGGAAGAATATTCTCCAAAATAACTATACTGATTAGGAAATGAATCCCCTATTGAATGTCATTGTTTTTAAGGTGGCATTTTTATTTTACCACTTAAGGTAGCAGCTAATGTTGGCCAATAGACCAAACACAATTTAATCCTTTGTCATTATTTTTCAGTCTCCGTAGCTATATGAGATTTTCAGGATTGTTAACCTTTGATCTTTATTTGTCCACGCTGGTGATCTGATGGTCAGGGCTTATAATGCAGAGGAATTTTGGATCCCTGCTGTTTATAAACCTTCAGCAATGTGATCGAAACACAAGACCCAGTTTATTAAGAAGCATATACAGAATAAAATGACATTATACAAATCATACTAAAGAAAGCAGATACAAGCTAAAATTCTGGTGATTGGTCAACCGTGTTATGAACCTACATCTGGTACGTGAACAGGATCTGACAATGACAAGTAGGGGTCAGGCACAGAATAGAAATGGAAGGGACACAAGCAATAGTATATCTATAGTAAGATAACAGGACAATTCCAGACCTAAAATATCAGTATTAATTTTTGCAGGTGCAATAAAAAAAACACAGAAAAACACGAACAAAAAGGGAACAAAGAAAAAGACACAAAATTAAGTAACTAGAACAGAGTAAGGAGACCTTAGTGTACATGTGTCTAAATCTGAGCCTAGAGGGGTCTTCACAGGTTTATTGTAGGTGGTTATATAAGTAAAAATGAGGGGTGCTAAGAGAGTAGAAGACAGGGGCAGGGGCGTAGCTAGAGGCTCATGGGCCCCGATGCAAAAATTCTTACTGGGGCCCCCCCCCCCGCAAACTTCTCATGGCCGACGGTCCGCAGCTTTCAGCTGCATCGCTGGGTCTCCTAAGTGACCCAACAATGCAGCACTAGCAGCCGGTGGCGTCACTAAGGCTGGGTTCACACACACTATTTCCGGACGTAATTCGGGCATTTTAGCATTGAATTACGTCCTAAAATGCGGCTCAAAAGCGTCGGCAAACATCTGCCCATTCATTTGAACGGGTCTTACGATGTTCTGTGCCGACGGTCATTTTTTTTTACGCACCGCTGTCAAAAGGCGGCGCGTAAATAAGACGCCCGCGACAAAAAAGTGCCTGTCACTTCTTCAGACGTAAATGGAGCCGTTTTCCATGGACTCCATGGAAAAACAGCTCCAATTACGTCCGTAATGGACGCAGCGAAAGACGCTTGCACATGCCATTATGTCTGAAATTACGGTGCTGTTTTCTCCTGAAACCAGCACCGTAATTTCAGCCTTAACAGACGCTGCCGTGTGAACATACCCTCAGGGCTTAAAATGTCCGGGAAATAGCCCCAATACATATGTGTCCGCCCAAAAAAAAGTGTGTATATGAGACAGCATAGCATATCCATAGCACTACGACCCTATAAACTATGGATAGGATTAGATACAGTGGCCCAGCAGACAGTATCACACATGATAGGATTAGATACAGTGGCTCAGCAGACAGTATCACACATGATAGGATTAGATACAGTGGCTCAGAAGGCAGTATCACACATGATAGGATTAGATACAGTGGCTCAGCAGACAGTATCACACATGATCGGATTAGCTATAGGGCCCAGCAGACAGTATCACACAAGATACGATTAGATACAGGGCCCAGCAGACCGTATCACACATGATTGGATTAGATACACAGCTCAGCAGACTGTATCACACATGATCGGATTAGATACAGGGCTCAGCTCGCTGACATTGCAGCTCCAGCGCTGGACCCAGGAAAGGTAAGAATAATAATTTTGCTTCTTTATGTGTTACTAATTATTTTTGTGTGTTTGTGTTTTTTTACAGGTTCGGTTGTTGGACTTCGGATACGAGGACTTCAATGACGGCGTTTTTTATTCTCAATAAAATGGTTAATGAGGGTTGTGTTTTTTTATTTCAATAAAATATTTTTTCTATGTGCTTGTATCTTTTTAAGCTTTATTATCACCGCCTTAGTAATGGCCGCTGGCTGATTGACAACCTCCATTACTAAGGCGGGGCTTAATGTTAGCCGGTGCAGAGGCTACACTAACCCCCATTATTATCCCGGTACCCACCGCCACCAGGAGTACTGGGAAGAGCCAGGTACGAACCAGTACCCGACCATCTGTAGTGACGGGCAGGCACCAGGGTGGCCGCAGGCTGGTAGTATTAGGCTGGGGAAGGCCAAAAACAGTGGCACCTACCACCCTGGTAATGCTGCCTGCTGCTGCTGTGTTGTATCTGGCTGGTTATGAAAATTGGGGGGGACCAGACATCGTTCTTTCCAATTTTATTATTTTTTTTAAATGACGTGGGGTCCCCCCCCATTTTTCATAACCAGCCAGATACAATAAAGCAGCAGCAGCCTAGCATCACCAGGGTGGGAAGGGCCACTGTTTTTGGCCTTTCCCCTCCTGATAATACCAGCCTGTGGCCACCCCAGTGGCCGACCATCACTACAGATGGTCAGGTACTGGATCGTACCCGGCTCTTCCCAGCACCCCTGGTGGCGGTGGGTACCGGGGTAATAATGGGGGTTAGTGTTAGCCTCTGCATCGGCTAATACTAAGCCCCGCCTTAGCAATGGATGCTGTCAATCAGCCGGCGGCCATTACTAAGGCGGTAGTAATATAGTTTAAAAAAAAAACACAAAGACATAGAAAAAATATTTTATTGAAATTAAAAAAAAAACCCACACAACCCTCATTAACCATTTTATTGATAATAAAAAAAAAGCTGTCATCGAAGTAGTCCTGGAATCCGCCGTAGTCCAATGACCGAACCTGTAAGAAAACACACAAGAAAAATGATTAGTAACACGTGTTAGGCTGAGTTCACACGAGCAGATTAACGTCCGTAATGGACGGACGTATTTCGGCCGGAAGTCCCGGACCGAACTCAGTGCAGGGAGCCGGGCTACGAGCATCATAGTTATGTACGAACTAGGAGTCCCTGCCTCTCTGCAGGACAACTGTCCCGTACTGTAATCATGTTTTCAGTACGGGACAGTAGTTCCACGGAGAGGCAGGGACTCCTAGCTCGTACATAACTATGATGCTAGGAGCCCGGCTCCCTGTACTGAGTTCGGTCCGGGACTTCCGGCCGAAATACGTCCGTCCATTACGGACGTTAATGTGCTCGTGTGAACCCAGCCTTAGGCTTAGATACAGGGCTCATGTGTGATACTGTCTGTGGGACCCTGTATCTAAGCCTACCACAAGGTAGGCTTAGATACAGGGTCCAGCAGACAGTAATCTTATACAGTATAAAATTACTGTGTGCTCAGGCCCTGTATCTAAACCTACAGTGTGGTAGGCTTAGATACAGGGCCCAGCAGACAGGATCACGCATGGGACATGTATCTAAGCCTACCATGTGATTGGCTTAGATACAGGGCCCAGCAGACAGGATCACACAATCTGTGATCCTGTCTCATGGGCCCCCTAAGCCTGATACATCGTAGGTTTAGGGGTTGTGCAGTCCCTAAACATTGATGGCCTTTCCACAGGATAGGCCATCAATAGCTGATGTGTCGCCCGGGACCCGCAAATCAGCTGTTTTGAAGGGGCCGCAGCACTCGTACGAGAGCTGCTTCCCCTTCATTAGCCTACTTGCTCACACTGTGAATCGCCGACACCGATTTACAGTGTGACCGGTATGAAGTGACAGGAATGAAGGGGAGCAGCTCTCGTACGAGTGCTGCGGCCCCTTCAAAACAGCTGATTGGCGGGTCCCGGGAATCGGACCCCGCCAGTCAGGGCTAACCTTACCTTCCTCTTCGTCTGCGGCGGGAGTTCTGACGTCTCGATGCTGTGCGCGGCGCATAGCGCTGTGACGTCATGCGCTGCGCACAGCGCTTGACGTCAGGACCTCCGCTGCGATCCGGAACCAGGAAGGTAAGTAAAGTATGTTACTATAGTAACAGGGGCCCGCGGCCCGAGTTACTATAGTAATTTTTTATTGATGTGGTGCGGGGGGCCCCCCCCGGCTTCGGGGGCTGGTCGCAATTGCGACCGCTGCGACCCCTATAGCTACGCCAGTGGACAGGGGGCTTCCCGGAGGTGAGGGTCCTATCATATAATTCATCATATAATGAGGGGGTTATAGATTAAACAATTTACTGCGGGAGTTCTGAGAGTAAATCTGTAGAGCTCCCGTTTTAAAGGAGTATCATAGTCGGGGATGGAGGTATAATAGTAGTATCTTGCATATAAGGTGGGGTGGGGGGGGCAGTCCAACGGTGACAAATTTTGATGACTTTTCCTGACAGTCTCTATGAAGATTTTTGAAGTGAAAGTGGGCATTATCAGAATTGATCCAATCTGTTGAGTTGGAATAGTAGCAGTTTGGGGTCTTGTGTCACACGGGACAAGTTGTAGTTTCTACATGTATCATGTTTATTTGCATTAATTAAAATTATCAAAAAAAAACACCAATCTGCCATGTTTTGCTTTTATTTTATTTTGACATTGTTCATTACTGACCTAAAATAAGTGTATGGGACACCAGGTATGTGAGGGTTATGTTACTGTGTATAGGGTATTTAACCCTTTGTAGCCATTTTTCATTATTTTCGGTTTTGTTTTTTACTCCCCACCTTCCAAGAGACAAAACGTTTTTATTTTCCCATCAATGGAGCGGTGTGAGGGATTTTTTTTTTTTTGCGGGAGGAGTTGTAGTTTCACCTTTTAATGTACCATATAATGTAATGGGAAACTGAAAATACATTTTTTTGCCGGGTGGAATTGTAAAAAACTGTGATTCCTCCATTGTTTATTAACCCCTTCAAGACCCAGCCTGTTTTGGCCTTCAGGACCCAGCAAATTTTTTCAAATCTGACATGTGTTACTTTATGTGGTAATAACGTTGCAATGCTTTTACCTATCCAAGCGATTCTGAGAATGTTTTCTCGTGACATATTGTACTTTATGTTAGTGAAAAAATTTTGGCGATAATTTTGGTATTTATTTCTGAAAAACACCACAATTTAGAAAAAAATTGCAAAAATTAGCATTTTTCTACATTTAAACGTATCTGCTTGTAAAACAGATAGTAATACCATGCAAAATAGTTACTAGTTAACAATTCCTATATGTCTACTTTATGTGTGCATCGTTTTTTGAACATCCTTTTATTTTTCTAGGACGTTACAAGGCTTAGAACTTTAGCAGCAATTTCTCATATTTTCAAGAAAATTTCAAAAGGCTATTTTTTCAGGGACCAGTTCAGTTCTGAGGTGGCTTTGAGGGCCTTATATATTAGAAAATCGCCAGAAGTCACCACATTTTGAAAACTGCACCCCTCAAGGTATTCGAATCAGCATTCAAAAAGTGTTTTAACCCTTTAGGCGTTTCACAGGAATGAAAGCAAAGTAGAGGGGAAATTTACAAATTAAATTTTTTTTGCCGAAATTCATTTCTAATACATTTTTTTTTGTAACACAGAAGGTTTTACCAGAGAAATGCAACTCAATATTTTATTGCTCAGATTCTGCAGTTTTTAGAAATATCCCACATGTGGCCTAAGGGCATGCCCAGACGTGGCGGAATGCTTCCGCAACTGTCCGCATCGATGCCGCACATAATCTGCGTTGCGGATTACGCTGCGGATCTGCCCAAAATGTGCAGTAAATTGATGCGGACTAGCTGCTGCGGACTGCGGTAAAAGTACTTCCCTTTTCCCTATCAGTGCAGGATAGAGAGAAGGGACAGCACTTTCCCTAGCGAAAGTAAAAGAATTTCATACTTACCGGCCGTTGTCTTGGTGACGCGTCCCTCTTTCTGCATCCAGCCCGACCTCCCTGGATGACGCGGCAGTCCATGTGACCGCTGCAGCCTGTTATTGGCCTGTGATTGGCTGCAGCCTGTGATTGGCTGCAGCCGTCACTTAGACTGAAACGTCATCCTGGAAGGCCGGACTGGAGACAGAAGCAGGGAGTTCTCGGTAAGTATGAACTTATATTTTTTTTACAGGTTGCTGTATATTGGGATCTATAGTCACTGTCCCAGGTGCAGAAACAGTTACTGCCGATCGCTTAACTCTTTCAGCACCCTGGACAGTGACTATTTACTGACGTCTCCTAGCAACGCTCCCGTCATTACGGGAGCCCCATTGACTTCCTCAGTCTGGATGTAGACCTAGAAATACATACAGTGGAGGAAATAAGTATTTGATCCCTTGCTGATTTTGTAAGTTTGCCCACTGTCAAAGTCATGAACAGTATAGAATTTTTAGGCTAGGTTAATTTTACCAGTGAGAGATAGATTATATAAAAAAAAAAAAAAAAAAGAAAATCACATAGTCAAAATTATATATATTTATTTGCATTGTGCACAGAGAAATAAGTATTTGATCCCCTACCAACCATTAAGAGTTCAGCCTCCTCCAGACCAGTTACACGCTCCAAATCAACTTGGTGCCTGCATTATAGACAGCTCTTACATGGTCACCTGTATAAAAGACTCCTGTCCACAGACTCAATTAATCAGTCTGACTCTAACCTCAACAACATGGGCAAGACCAAAGAGCTTTCTAAGGATGTCAGGGACAAGATCATAGACCTGCACAAGGCTGGAATGGGCTACAAAACCATAAGTAAGACGCTGAGTGAGAAGGAGACAATTGTTGGTGCAATAGTAAAAAAATGGAAGACATACAAAATGACTGTCAATCGACATCGATCTGGGGCTCCATGCAAAATCTCACCTTGTGGGGTATCCTTGATCCTGAGGAAGGTGAGAGCTCAGCCGAAAACTACACGGGGGGAACTTGTTAATGATTTAAGGCAGCTGAGACCACAGTCACCAAGAAAACCATTGGTAACACATTACGCCGTAATGGATTAAAATCCTGCAGTGCCCGCAAGGTCCCCCTGCTCAAGAAGGCACATGTACAGGCCCGTCTGAAGTTTGCAAATGAACATCTGGATGATTCTGAGAGTGATTGGGAGAAGGTGCTGTGGTCAGATGAGACTAAAATTGAGCTCTTTGGCATTAACTCAACATGTTTGGAGAAAGAGAAATGCTGCCTATGACCCAAAGAACACCGTCCCCACTGTCAAGCATGGAGGTGGAAACATTATATTTTGGGGGTGTTTCTCTGCTAAGGGCACAGGACTACTTCACCGCATCAATGGGAGAATGGATGGAGCCATGTACCGCCAAATCCTGAGTGACAACTTCCTTCCCTCCACCAGGACATTAAAAATGGCTCGTGGCTGGGTCTTCCAGCACGACAATGACCCAAAACATACAGCCAAGGCAACAAAGGAGTGGCTCAAAAAGAAGCACATTAAGGTCATGGAGTGGCCTAGCCAGTCTCTAGACCTTAATCCCATCGAAAACTTATGGAGGGAGCTGAAGATCCGAGTTGCCAAGCGACAGCCTCGAAATCTTAATGATTTACAGATGATCTGCAAAAGAGGAGTGGGCCAAAATTCCATCTAACATGTGTGCAAACCTCATCATCAACTACTAAAAACGTCTGACTGCTGTGCTTGCCAACAAGGGTTTTGCCACCAAGTATTAAGTCTTGTTTGCCAAAGGGATCAAATACTTATTTCTCTGTGCACAATGCAAATAAATATATATAATTTTGACAATGTGATTTTCTGTTTTTTTATATATATAATCTATCTCTCACTGGTAAAATTAACCTAGTCTAAAAATTCTAGACTGTTCATGTCTTTGACAGTGGGCAAACTTACAAAATCAGCAAGGGATCAAATACTTATTTCCTTCACTGTAGGTCCAGCCAGAAGGAAGAAATGTCAAGTGAAAAAAGCAAGACGCATCCGCAGCACACATAACATGTGCATGACAGCTGCGGACTTCATTGCGGAATTTAGAATCTCCATTGAAGTCAATGGAGAAATTCCGCCATGAGTCCGCAACCAGTCCGCCACTGGTCCGCAACAGACAGAGCATGCTGCAGACACCAAATTCCGCTCCGCAGCCTATGCTCCGCAGCGGAATTTTCAGCATCGTCTAAACGAACACTTCTAAATAGAAGTGGAAGTCAATGGAGAAACGGCTCCGCTGCAGATTAACGCTGCGGAGTGTCCGCAGCGGAATTCAAGTGAAATTCCGCCACGTGTGATCCCAGCCTTAGTGTGATAATGGACTGAAGCACCAGCCTCAGAAGCAAAGGAGCACCTGGTGGATTTTGGGGCCTCTATTTTATTAGAATATATTTTAGGCACCTTGTCAGGTTTAAAGAGGTCTTGTGGTGCCAAAACAGTGGAAACACCCCAAAAGTTACCCCATTTTGGAAACTACACCCCTCAAGGAATTTATCTAGGTGTATAGTTAGCATTTTGACCCCACAGGTTTTTCGCTAAATTTATCAGAATTAGTCTGTAAAAATGAAAATCTATTTGTAATTTGTAATTTGTAATATTTACGAGGAATAATGAAGAAAATCACCCCAACATTTGTAAAGCAATGTCTCCTGATTACAGCAATATCCCATATGTGGTAATAAACTGCTGTTCGAACCCTCAGCAAGGCTCAGAAGGGAAGGAGCGCCATTTGTATTTTGGAGCACGGATTTTGCTGGATTGGTTTTCGGTTCCATGTCGCGTTTGCAACACCCTGGAGAGACCAAAACAGGGGAAACCCTCCAAAAGTGACCCCACTTTGGAAACTACACCTATCAAGGAATTTATCTAGGGGTATAGTTAGCATTTTGACCACACAGGTTTTTTGCTAAATATATTGGAATTAGTGTGTAAAAATGAAAATCTACTTTTTTTCTGAAAAAACATAGAAATTTGTAATATTTACGAGGAATAATGAAGAAAATCACCCCAACATTTGTAAAGCAATGTCTCCTGATTACAGCAATATCCCATATGTGGTAATAAACTGCTGTTCGAACCCTCAGCAAGGCTCAGAAGGGAAGGAGCGCCATTTGGATTTTGGAGCACGGATTTTGCTGGATTGGTTTTCGGTTCCATGTCGCGTTTGCAACACCCTGGAGGGACCAAAACAGGGGAAACCCTCCAAAGGTGAACCCACTTTGGAAACTACACCTATCAAGGAATTTATCTAGGGGTATAGTTAGCATTTTGACCACACAGCTTTTTCGCTAAATATATTGGAATTAGTGTGTAAAAATGAAAATCTACTTTTTTTCTGAAAAAACATAGAAATTTTAATATTTACGAGGAATAATGAAGAAAATCACCCCAACATTTGTAAAGCAATGTCTCCTGATTACAGCAATATCCCATATGTGGTAATAAACTGCTGATTGGACCCACAGTAGGGCTCAGAAGGGAAGGAGTGCCATTTGGATTTTGGAGCACGGATTTTGCTGGATTGGTTTTCGGTGCCATGTCGCGTTTGCAACGCCCTGGAGAGACCAAAACAGGGGAAACCCCCACAAGTGACCCCATTTTGGAAACTACACCTCTCAACGAAATTATCTAGGGGTATAGTTAGCATTTTGAAAACACAGGTTTTTTGCAGAATTTAGTGGAATTAGGCAGTGAAAATGAAAATCAACTTTTTTTCTGAAAAAGCATAGAAATGTTACATTTTTACAAGGAATAAAGGAAAAAAGAACCACAACATTTGTAAAGCATTTTCTCCTGATTACGGCAATACCCCATATGTGTAATAAACTGCTGATTGGACCCATGGCAGCGCTCAGAAGGGAAGTAGCGCCATTTGGATTTTGGAGCACAGATTTTGCTGGATTGTTTTTCGGTGCCATGCCGCCTTTGCAATGCCCTGGAGGGACCAAAACAGTGGAAGCCGCCCAAGTTTCCCCATTTTGGAAACACCCGTCAAGGAATTTTTCTAGGGGTATAGTGAGCATTTAGACTCCACGGGTCTTTTGCAGAATTTATTAGAATTAGGCGGAGAGAATTAATATCACAATTTTTTTCAACTAAAATGTTGAATTTTCTCATTTTCACAAGGGATAAAGGAGAAATAAACAACCAATTTTTGTAAAGCAATTTCTCCCGGGTACGGAAATACCCCACATGGGGTCATATATTTTTTTCATTAGAAATGAATTAACCCTTTCAGGACAGATCCATTTTTTGCTTTCTTATTTTCGTTTTTCACTACCCGCCTTCCAAGAGCCATAACTTTTTCTTTTTCCGTCAGTAGAGTGGTGTGGTGTGAGAGCTTATTTCTTGCGGGAGGAATTGTAGTTTCTATTGGTACCATTTAAAGTGCCATAAAATGTACTGGGAAACTGAAAAAAAATAGGAAAATATAGGAATATAGGAAGAAAATCTGATTCCATTTTTTGGGGTTTTCGTTTTTAAAGCTTTCGCCGTGCGGTAAACACGAAAACTACAGCGATTTTGGTGGTTTAAATTATTTACGTTTTTTACGGTGTTCACCGTGCGAGTTAAATAATGGTATATTGTAATAGTTCGGCCTTTTACGGACGTAGCAATAACAATTTTGTTTATTTTTTTACATTACTTTTGAAGAAAAATGGGAAAAGGTTTTTTTTTAACTTTTTTTTCTTTCTCACTACTAATAACTTTAATTCTTCTACACATTTTATTAGTCCCCTTAGGAGACTTGTACCAGCGATCATTGGATCCGCGGGTACAATATGCTGCAATACTAATGTATTGCAGTATATTGTTATTTTTACAGACTCCTGTAACAGCGCGATCGCTGTTCCTGTCCGTTAGTCCCGGGTGTCAGCTGTAATACACAGCCGACACCCACAGCGTATGGAGCGGGCTCAGCACCATGACGTGCTATTAAGTCATAGTGCTCAAAGGGGTTAATGGACAGCGGATGGTTTGAATATTGCAATTTTCCACTGATATGCCATTTTAGTGCATAATATGTTGTGCCCAGTTTGTGCCCCTGAAGACAAATACGTCATAAAATGTTAAACGGGTTCTCCTGGGTATCGCGATGCCATATATGTGGACGCAAACAGCTGTTTGGGCACGCTGCAGGGCTCAGAAGGGAGGGACGCCATTTTGCTTTTGGAGCGCAGATTTTGCTTGGTAGTTTTTCTGTTTGGGGTTTTGCTGGTATTTCAGTTTATACTGTGGGGGCATGTGTAATCTGTGCGGAGAACATCAGGGGCATAATAAGAGGGTATAATAATGCGGTAAATAAATAATAATTCATAGATATGTGGCCGGTGTCCCACTGATAAATGGTGTCGGATGTTACCCGCTTTTAGAAAACACTGCACATTTTGCATCGCTATATTCCTGGGAGCCAGAACTTTTTATTTTTCACCACCGGAGCCGTGTGAGGGCTTATTTGTTGCGGGACAATCTGTACATTTCATTGGTACCATTTTGGGGTACATGCAATTTTTTTGATCACTTTTTATTACATTTTTTTGCAAGCCGGGTGACCAAAAACAAGCAATTCTGACAATGTTTTTTAGTTTATTTTTTGCGCCGTTCACCGTGCAGTATAAATGACCATTATATTTTATTCTGCGGGTCGGTACGATTACGGCGATACCAGATGTATATAGGTATTTTAAGTTTTGCAGCGTTTGTGCAATAAAATCACTTTTTTATAAAATAATTTATTTTCTGTGTCACCAGATTCTGAGAGCCGTAACTTTTTTATTTTTCAGTCAAAAAAGCTGTGTAAGGGCTTGTTTTTTGGGGGACCGGTTGTAGTTTTTATCTGTATTATTTTCGGGTACATGCGACTTTTTGATCACTTTTTATTCTCTATTTTGGGAGGGGTGGTGACCAAAAAATAGCGATTCTGGTGTCGTTTTTTATTGATTTTTTTTGGGGTGTTCATCGTGAGGGAAAAATAACATTATAGTTTTATAGTTGGGGTCGTTACAAACGCGGTGATACCAAATATGTGTACTTTTTTTAACGTGTTCATTTTTTTCCTATGATGACAGACTTATTATAGGAAGAGAAGCAGTGTTTGTTTATAGAACTTATAACTTTTTATTTTTACACTTTTTTAAAAACATTTTTATTCTTTTTTTTACTTTTTTCACTTGTCCCACTAGGGGACACTTAGACTTGCAGCTTTGATCGCTGCTAGAGTACATTACACTACACACGTAGTGTAATGTATTCTAACTGTCATTGTGACGTGACAGTCACGCTGACAGGAAGCCTCGGAGGACCGGTGGAGGCTGCTCCTCCGAGGCTTCCGTACATGGCAACCCGGAGGTCATTGTCAGACCTCCAATTGCCGTGACAAGCATCGGTAGCCCCCACTTCGTGGGGGCTGCCGATGTGCTTCAAACCCCTTAAATGCGGCGACGGCAATCCGTCGCCGCATTTATGGGGTTCATTTCCGAAATCAGCAGCGATGGTCCGCTGACCGGCAAGGCTGGAGTGTCAGCTGTCAGGGACAGCTGACCTCCTGGTTCCCGGACACTGTCCGTTAGGACAGTGTGCGCCGGGAACTACTCCACAATAATACGTCTGGATGCGGGAACTAACCCCGCTGCAGGACGTACTATTGCGGCGCAGCGCGGGAAGAGGTTAAGGTTTGTTTTTCTTAACGGCTTTCACAGTGCGGCAAAAACGACAAGTTCACTTTATTCTGCTGGTCAATATGGATACGGTGATGCCAAATTGATATATTTTTATTAATGTATAAATTTATCTATTTGTTAAAAAAAAATGTTTTGTGTCGCCATATTCTGAAAGCAGGAACTTTTTTATTTTTTTGTCGTTTGAGGGATTATTATTTGTTGATTTTTATTGGTACCATTTTTAGTGCAATTGACTTTTTGTTCACTCTTTATTACATTTTTTTTTTGAGAGTTTGAGGTGACCAAAAAACAACAATTCTGTTTTAATTAATAATAATGTTATATTATAATCGTTCAGACTTTTACAGACGCGGCAATACAAATTTTGTTTATTTATTACATTAAATTTTTTTTACACTACTGAGAACTTTATTTTACTATTTTTAACACTTTTTATAAGTCTCCCTAAGGGATTTGAACCACTGATCGTTAGATTGCTGGTTTAATACACTTTGACAATAATGTATTGCAGTATATTGTCATTTTTACAAACCTCTGCAGGACTTAATGGAAGCAGCCCCCGGGCTGCCATAAAAACCATCGGCACGATCTCGTCGCTGGTAGCCAATTGACTGTAGGAGTGGGCTGGCACCCTCTTTCTAACTAGTTAAATGCCACAGTTGCTATTGAACGGAGCATCTAAGTGGTTAAACGGCCAGGATCAGAGTTCTCAAAGTAATACACAGCTGACACCTGCAGCGTATGGAGCGGGCTCATCGTGCATCAAGGAGTTAAAGTACAATGTATTTTAGTTTTTAGTATTTTAGTTTTGAAATAATTTTTTTTACTTTTATTTTACTTTCGTTTTATATTTTTATTTTGTATGGGGACTTTAATTTACATAATTTTTTTATTACTCTAACATTCTTTTACAAGACAGTCCAGGGGACCTTTATCTTAGTGACTTCAGCTCCAGCGATCATGTCCTCTTTGTACAGTGTCATAATCAGGTTTGACCGTGGCACTGAATGGGTTAACTGTGGATTGGATCCTAGCAGTTGTAGCAAGAGTGTGGATGTAAATTGTGGGTTATAAATACCCAAGTTTAGAGGGAATGTCACGCTGGGGCAGCACCTTATGTTTAAAGAAGGAAGTTGGAGTGGCCGGAGCATGTGCTGTGGGCAGGGCCGGTTTTCGACAAAGTGTAAAACTGGGCAAAGTTAAAAGTGGGTCCCCAAATGCTGAAGTAGGAACTGTTCACATCTGCGTTGAGGTTACATTGAAGGCTTCCGTCTGCGTTTATGTTAGGGGAACCCATGAAAGCAAACCATGGGCTATTGGTTCTGTCAAGAAAATGGAAACTTTACGAAACGGAGACAAACAGAAACCATTTACAACGGAAGCATTACCATTGAAATAGTACTGCCAAACTGTTACCACTAAGTGACTGAATAATACCCCCGCACTGATACTGAATACCGCCACACCGTTACCACATAGTGACTGAATAATACCCCCGTACTGATACTGGAAAATACTGCCAAAACATAACCACATAGTGACTGAATAATACCCCCTTACGGTTACTGAATAATACCACCACATCATAACCACATAGTGACAGTAACAATATGGGGGTATTATTCAAAGTATACCGCCACACCATAACCAAACATTGACTGAATACCTCCACACCATAACCACATAGTGACTGAATAAAACCCCCTTACTGTTACTGAATAATACCGCCACACCATAACCACATAGTGACTGAATATTACCCCCATACTGTTACTAAGTATACCGCCACACCATAACCACACAGTGACTGAATAATACCCCCATACTGTTACTGAATAATACCCCCATACTGTTACTGAATAATACCGCCACGCCATAACCACAAAGTAACTGAATAAAACCCCCATACTGTTACTAAGTATACCGCCACACCATAACCACACAGTGACTGAATACTACCCCCATACTGTTACTGAATAATATTGCCACACCATAACTACATAGTGACTGAATAATACATCCAAACTGTTACTGAATAATACCGCCACACCGCAAACACATAGTGACTGAATTATACCCCTGTAATGTCTATGTTCGCGGTCCGTTGTTCTGACTTACCCCTCGACGGCCGCGGCCATGGACATGTGTGTTCTCTGCAGCGTCGTCCTCCTGTGAGGCACCGGCACTCACTTCCTGGTATCAAGACTGTCTCCAGGAGGGCGCGCGCACCCGCGCGTGCACGGTCTTAAAGGGCCAGTGCGCGCATATTGCAGGAAGTCTGCAATCAAGCCCAGAATGCTACTGGGCTATAAAAAGGGCTCTGTTCTTTGCCTGAGCGTTGTTAGTTACCCAAAGTTTGTCTTGCAAATGGTCTCCTTAAGTCTCTTCCAATTCCCAGTGTTCCCCGTACCTGTAACCTATATCCCGTGCTATCCTGGTTAAGTGCCGCGCTAAGCTGTTGTCATGTTGTGCTATATTCCACGCCTGTTCTGCTACTCTACGCCTGACGTCTACCTATTGCCTGGTCCCAGCCGAGCCTGCCTTTCTACTGTACGAGTTGCCACAGGTACCCTTTTCTGGACTATAGACTCTGTACTGTATGTGTTTGGCCAGCTGCCATCCCGCTACGTGGTACGGCCCAGTGGGTCCACTCCCTGCATCGTGACAGTACGCTCAGGCCATAGACCCCGCTGGTCCATTCAAGGGCATGTCACCCTCCCAAGCCATGGAGGCAGGCCTGCAGGATCTCCGAGCAAGACAGGACCAACTTCTTGTGGTAGTGGACTCCATGGCTGTCACGGAGGGTTCGTGGACCCACTGGGCCGTACCGTCTTGGCGGTATGGCAGCTGGCCAACAGGACGCAGGTCAAAGTCTATAGTTCGTATAGGGTACATGTGGCAGCTCGGAAAGAAGTAAGGCAGGCTAGGCAGGAACTTGGCAGCAGGTGGACGTCAGGTGTGGAGAAGCAGGTTAGGCATAGCATACAGCACAACACAGAGCAGCAAGCACGACACTAGATTCAGGATACAGGAACAGGAAACAGGAACAGAAAAACACTGGGAGCAGGAAGCACTAGGGGGCCATTTGCAAGACAGACTAGGGATACAACAACAAAGCTCAGGCATAGAACTAAGGGGCTGAACCCCTCTTATAGTCCAAAGTACTCACAGGTCAAAGGTCAGGAACGAGGTCCGGTGCGCGTGCTGCCCCTTTAAGAGCGGGCGCGAGCGTATCCCATACGGGATCCAGCATTGGTGAGTAGACGCGAGTGCTGGCTTCTCCTGAGGAGGAGGCTGGGACCAGCGCTTGCCGACTCGTGGCTGCGGCTGTCAGGAGAGGAACGGAGCTCACAGCCCACAGCCACGGACATGACAATAGCACAGCAGCTTGGCGCGCTAGCTGCTTCCCTTCCTGCTCCTATGCAAGCTCCTCCGATTGACCCTCCTGCTACACCTCCTGGCAGTTACGGTTTGGATCCTCTGTTCTCGCTGCCATTGCCTCCTCGTTTTCATGGAGACGCAAGTACGTGCAGGGGGTTTCTGAACCAATGCCATATCCATTTTACCCTGCACGCGCGAGCGTTTCCGTGAGACGGAACTAAGATCACCTTCATCATGTCTCTACTTTCCGGCAATGCCCTGGCATGGGCGAACCCAATCTGGGAACGTCAAGGATCCGAGACCCAAGACTTCCAGGGGTTCGTGCGGTTATTCCTGAGGAGCCAGGACGAGTCTCGTCGGTAGCCACTGCTATTTTTAACATTCGCCAGGAGGACACCTCCGTGGGTGAATACACCATCCAGTTCCGGACCCTGGCAGGAGAACTGTCCTGGAACAATGAGACCTTGGTAGCGTCTTTCTGGCATGGTCTATCGCCAGAGGTCAAGGACGAACTTGCTGCTCGAGATCTACCACCTGCCTTGGACGACCTGATTCTGCTTGCTACTCGGGTGGACATAAGGCTCAGGGAGAGATCTCATGAGGTTCGACAGGAGAGACAGCTTCCTAGACTGGCGCCCAACTTCCAGCAACCCCTCTTACCGTCTTCTACTGCTTTGCCCGAGGTTCCGATGCAGGTGGATCGGCTAAAATTGTCCGTTCAAGAGAACAGCGCAGGCGCACCTCTGGACTCTGTCTATATTGCGGCCTCGCTGGCCATGTCATACATCTGTGTCCACAAAAGCCTAAAAACCCCAACGCCTAGGATTGGTTGGAGAGACAACCCTGGGCGCTACTGCATTTAATCGAGTACTCTCCTCCAAACTGTTCATTCCCGTGACCATCATTGCTGGCGAGAAGCCCCATGCGGTCTCTGCCTACCTGGACTCTGGTTCTGCAGCCAATTTCATCTACCAAGACCTTGTGTATCTTCTTCAGTTGCCCACTGTTCTGCTGGAAAGGCCGTTGATCATTGCCTCGGTAGATGGACAGCCATTACCTGACCCAGTTTTGTCTGTGACCAAGCCATTGAGACTTCAAGTTGGAGCTCTTCACTCTGAGCTCATCTCCCTGTTTGTCCTGCCCAAGGCCGTCAACCCCGTGCTGCTTGGTTTTCCTTGGCTCCGTTTGCACGCCCCAGTCCTGGATTGGAACTCTGAAGACGTTCTCCAGTGGGATCCCAAGTGTCTCAACAGCTGTCTGGGTCATATCCATCCACCGCAGTCTCCTCCGCATCAGTCATTGGCAGGGTTGACTCCTTGTTACTCTATGTTCTCTGATGTCTTCAATAAGAAGGACGCAAAGATCTTGCCGCCACATCGAGCATATGATTGTCCGATCGACATGGTTCCTGACTCGTCCCCTCCTTGCGGTAGAGTGTACCCTCTCTCCTTGCCTGAGACCCAGTCTATGTCTGCCTACATTAAGGTGAATCTGGAGAGGGGCTTCATAAATCCTAAATCCTCATCCCTGGCCGGAGCTGTGTTTTTCTTTGTCATGAAAAAAAAGATGGATCCCTCCGACCCTGCATTGACTACCAAGGCCACATCCAGATTATAATGAAGAACAGGTACCCATTGCCTTTGATTTCGTAACTGTTTCATCACATACAGGGGGCACATTTTTTTTTTAAACTGGACCTGCGGGGGGCCTACAATCTGATCCGGATTTGTCAGCGTGACGAGTGGAAGACTGTATTTAATACACGTGATGGGCACTATGAATACCTAGTTATGCCCTTCGGCCTGTGTAACGCCCCTGCGGAGTTTCAAGAATTTGTCAATGACATTTTTCGTGATCTCATCTATGTAACTCATCAGAGTAATGTCCGCCAGGAGTTGGTCCGTTTAAGGGAGAATCATCTTTATGCCAAGCAGAGAAGTGCGTGTTTGAAAAAAAGTCTCTTCCCTTCCTGGGCTATATCATCTCCGATCAGGGTCTCAGGATGGACCCTGAGAAGGTAAAGGCTGTCCTGGAATGGCCACACCTCCAAGGCTTAAGAGCCATACAATGCTTCCTGGGAATCGCCAACTTCTACTGGCTGTTTATTCCCAACTTCTCGACTTTGACAGCATCAATCTCTACCCTCACTAAAAAGGGTATGAATGCCAAGGTGTGGACTCCAGAAGCAGAAGCCGCATTTGAGTCCTTAAAAAAAAGACTTCACATCAGCCTCTATTCTTAACCACCCTGATGTATCCCTACAGTTTTCATTAGAGGTGGACGCTTCTTCTGTCGGTGCTGTTGGATTGTTGCTCCTGAAAGGTTCAAAAGGCAAGACTGTGGTATGTGTCTACTATTCTAAGCTGTTTTCTTCCTAGGAGCGCAACTACTCGATTGGAGATCGAGTGTTACTGGCTTATCAAGCTGATATTGCAGGAGTGGAGACATCTACTGGAAGGTGCAGTCCATCCTATACTGGTCTTCACGGATCACAAGCACCTGACCTACCTACAGACATCTCAACGGTTGAATCCTCGTCAAGCCAGGTTCTTTGCTCGGTTCCGGTTCGAACTCCACTACCGACCTGCCAACAAGAATGTGAGGGCCGATGCCTTGTCTAGGTCATTTGGAGTCCCCACAAAATATTATTGATCCTTCCTGCATCTTCTCTGTGAACCCTCTGCAAGTTAGAGACATTCCTCCGGGAAGGACTTTTGTTCGTCTGGCAGACAGAGGAAGAATCCTTTGCTGGGGTCACAGTTCCAAGCTAGCAGGTCAAGCGGGTGCCCGTAAGACCCGAGACCTAGTTGCCCGTCAGTTCTGGTGGCCCAAACTGCTCAAAGACATAGTTATATAGTTACATAGTTCATACGGTTGAAGAAAAGACACATGTCCATCAAGTTCAACCAAGGAATGGGAAAGGGGAAGTAAAATATTTCTACACATAAGAGCTTATATTTTTTTGTTCTAGGAAATTATCTTTGCCTTTTTTGCAGCATCTCCTGTCCCTGCTGTGACGGCTCCTGTGGTGACTATTCCATAGATTCACAGTTCTCACAGTAAAGAAGGCTTTTCGCCTCTGCAGTTTGAACCTTTTTTTCTCCAGACGGAGGGAGTGCCCCCTTGTTTTTTTAGGGGGTTTTACATGGCACAGGATTTCACCATATTTTTTGTATGTGCCATTAATATATTTATATAAGTTAATCATGTCCCCCCTTAGTCGTCTTTTTTCAAGGCTAAATAGGCTTAGTTCTTTTAATCTTTCCTCATAACTTAGATTCTCCAGGCCCCTTATTCGCTTCGTTGCTCTTCTTTGTATTTTTTCCAACTCCAGGGCATCCTTTCTATGAACTGGAGCCCAGAACTGAACTGCATATTCTAGATGAGGCCTCACTAATGCTTTGTAAAGTGGCAATATTACATCCCTGTCCTGTGAGTCCATGCCTCTTTTAATACACGACAATATCTTGCTGGCCCTTTTAGCAGCTGATTGACATTGCATGCTGTTATTTAGTTTATGATTTACAAGTACACCCAGATCCTTCTCAACAAGTGACTCCCCCAGTGTAGCCCCCCCCCCTAGGACATATGATGCCTGCAGGTTGTTGGTACCCAGATGCATATGTTTACATTTATCTACATTAAACCTCATTTGCCAACTGGATGCTCAAACACTCAGTTTGTTTAAATCTGCCTGCAATTCATGAACATCTTCCATAGACTGAACTATATTACATAGCTTGGTGTCATCTGCAAAAATAGAAATAGTGCTATTAATCCCATCCTCTATATCATTAATAAATAAGTTGAATAATAGTGGTCCCAGCACTGAACCCTGGGGTACACCACTTATAACCGGGAACCATTCAGCGTAGGAATCATTGACCACAACTCTCTGGATACTGTCCTTGAGGAAATTCTCTATCCAATTACAAACTATACTTTCTAAACCTATAGTCCTTAATTTACCCATTAGATGTCTATGAGGGACAGTGACAAATGCCTTTGCAAAGTCCAAAAACACTATATCCACAGCGGCCCCTCTGTCTAGGCTTCTGCTCACCTCTTCATAAAAACAGATTAGGTTAGTTTGACAACTTCTGTCCTTAGTAAAACCGTGCTGGCTGTCACTTATAATACCATTTATTGTCACATAATTCTGTATATAGTCCCTCAATAGCCCCTCAAACATGTTCCCCACACTGGATGTTAAGCTTACTGGTCTATAATTACCCGGGGAAGACCTAGAGCCCTTTTTGAAAATAGGCACCACATTTGCCCTGCACCAGTCGCTTGGCTCTATATCAGTCACTAGAGAATCTCTAAATATTATGAAGAGGGGGACAGAAATAACTGAACTAAGCTCTTTAAGAACTCTAGGGTGTAACCCATCTGGCCCCGGGGCCTTGTGTACATTTATTTTATTGAATTTAGCTTGGACCATATCTACATTCATCCAATTCAGTATATCAACTGATATATTAACAGCACTGGCACCGCCTACATCAGTTCCTCAGCACTGGCACCGGCTACATCAGCTGCTCTTTCTTCTGTTGTATATACAGAGCTGAAGAACCCATTTAGTAACTCTGCCTTCTCTTGATCCCCTGTCACCAACTCCCCATTACCACTATCTAGTATGACCCACATGTTCAGACCTTGGCTTTTCTGCATTTATATACTTGAAGCATTTTTTGGGATTTGTTTTACTATCCTTGGCCACTTGCCCTTCATTTTGTATTTCTGCTGATTTTATTACATTTTTACAAATATTATTAAGCTCTTTATAATTTACAAAGGCTGCAGATGTGCCCTCAGATTTGTATTTTTCAAATGTCCTTTTTTTTGTCATGTATTGTCCTTTTTACAGAAGGTGTAAGCCATGTGGGGTTTAATTTGAGTTGTTTATACTTGTTACCTTTAGGAATAAATTTTGCAGTATAATTACCCAAAGTAGATTTGAAAATCTCCCATTTATCATTTGTACCATTATTTGACATTAGTTCTTCCCAGTCTACATCCTGAATAGCAGCCCTCATCCTGGGGTAATTGGCCTTCTTAAAATGAAATGTTTTTGCCCCCCCCCCCCAGCCTGTGTTTGTTTTTTACAGTATAGGTAAAATGTAACTATATTGTGATCACTGTTACCGAGGTTTTCACGAGACGTCATGGACTTTGTCTCCTCATGTACGGTATGCGCAGCAAATAAAGTTGCTCACTCCAGGCCAGCTGATCTGCTCCAACCACTGCCTGTGCCCGTTGCTCCCTGGCAGCATGTTGCAATGGACTTTGTCACGGATCTGCCTCTCTCTGCGGGTTGCATTGTGATCTGGGTGGTGGTGCATCGATTTTCTAAAATGGCTCATTTTATCCCCTTGACTGGTCTGCCTTCTGCTGCACGATTAGCCGACCTCTTCATTCAACACATCTTCCGTCTGCACGGCTTGCCTCTGCATATTGTCTCGGATTGAGGGGTCCAGTTCACCTCAAAGTTTTGGAGAGCACTCTGCGCCCTCCTCAGTGTAAAGTTGGACTTCTCTTCGGCCTATCATCCCCAGTCCAATGGGCAAGTTGAGAGGGTTAACCAAATTATGGAGAACTATCTATGTCACATTGTTTCCAGACGGCATAATGACTGGGTGCAGCTGCAACCGTGGGCAGAATTCTACCATAATAACCACACTAGTGAGTCCACCACCTCCAGTCCGTTCTTCATCGTCTACGGCCAACATCCTTGAATACCTGTCTCTACTATGTCCCAGGTGCCTGCAGCTGACTACCTTCAGGGACTTTCTGCAAATATGGCAACAGACCTGATCTTATATTCTGCTGGCGGTGGACCGCATGAAGAGAAAGGCAGATACTAGAAGACGGGATCCTCTGCAGTTTCTTCCAGGTACGAAAGTCTGGTTGTCAAAGAACATCTGGCTGAGTGTGCCGTCCTGCAAAATTTCTCCCATGTTCCTCGGACCCTTCGAGATCCTGCTACAGATTAACCCAGTGTCTTACAAGCTGCGGCTGCCTCCTATCCTCAAGATCCCTAACTCCTTCCATGTCTCCTTGATGAAGGCAGTGGTCCTAAACCGCTACGCAAGGACTCCTTGTTCCACAGTGGCTCCTGGCGGCTTTCGAGGTAAGGGAGATTCTGACCACCAAGAAGGTAGGAGGAAGGACGTTTCATTTGGTGGATTGGAGGGGATTCGGTCCAGAAAATAGGTCTTGGGAGCCAGAGGAGAACATCGATGCCCCTGTCCTCGTGAGGAAGTTTCTCTCCCGCTCTGGTCCCAAGAAGGGGGGGCGTAAGAGGGGGGATACTGTAACGTCTATGGCTGCAGTCCGTCGTTCTGACTTACCCCTCGACGGCCGCGGCCATGGACATGTGTGCTCTCTACAGCGTCGTCCTCCTGTGAGGAACCGGCACTCATTTCCTGGCATCGAGACTGTCTCCCGGAGGGTGCGCCTGCCTGCGCGTGAATGGTCTTAAAGGGCCAGTGTGTGCATATTGCAGGAAGTCTGTAATCAAGCCCAGAATGCTACTGGACTATAAAAAGGGCTCTGCCCTCTTATTCTTTGCCTGAGCATTGTTAGTTACCCAAAGTTTGTCTTGCAAATGGTCTCCTAAGTGTCTTCCAGTTCCCAGTGTTCCCCGTACCTGTATCCTGTATCCCGTGCTATCCTGGTCAAGTGCCGTGCTGAGCTGTTGTTGTGTTGTGCTATATTCCACGCCTGTTCTGCTACTCTACGCCTGATGTCTGCCTGGCCCCAGCCGAGCCTGCCTTGCTACTGTCCGAGTTGCCACAAGTACCCTTTTCTGAACTATAGACTCTGTACTGTACCTGTTTGGCCAACTGCCATCCCGCTATGTGGTACAGCCCAGTGGGTCCACACCCCGCATCGTGACAACCCCCATGCTGTTACTGAATAATACCACCAGACTATAACCACATAGTGACTGAATAATACCCCCATACTGTTACTAAATAATACCACCACACCATAACCACATAGTGACAGAATAATACCCCCATACTGTTACTGAATAATACTGCCACACCATAACCACATAGTAACTGAATAATGCCCCCATACGGTTACTGAATAATACCACCAGATAATAATTACATACTGACTGCATAATAATACCATAATACTGTTACTGAATAATACCACCACACCATAACCACATAGTGACTGAATAATAGCCCCGCACTGATACTGAATAATACCGCCAGACCATAACCACATAGGGATTGAATAATACCCCCATAATGTTACTGAATAATACCGCCCCACAATAACTATATAGTGACTGAATAATACCCCCATACTGTTACTAAATAATACCACCACACCATAACCACATAGTGACAGAATAATACCCCCATACTGTTACTGAATAATACTGCCACACCATAACCACATAGTAACTGAATAATGCCCCCATACGGTTACTGAATAATACCACCAGATAATAATTACATACTGACTGCATAATAATACCATAATACCGTTACTGAATAATACCACCACACCATAACCACATAGTGACTGAATAATAGCCCCGCACTGATACTGAATAATACCGCCAGACCATAACCACATAGGGATTGAATAATACCCCCATAATGTTACTGAATAATACCGCCCCACAATAACTATATAGTGACTGAATAATACCCCCATACTGTTACTAAATAATACCACCACACCATAACCACATAGTGACTGAATAATACCCCCATACTGTTACTGAATAAAACCGCCACATCATAACCACATAGTGACTGAATAATACCCCCATACTGCTACTGAATAATACTACCACACCATAACTACATAGTGATTGAATAATATGCCTATACTGTTACTAAATAATACCGCCACCCCATTACCACATAGTGACTGAACAATACCCCCGTGCTGATACTTAATAATAGCGCCACATCATAACCATATAGTGACTGAATAAAACCCCATACTGTTACTGAATAATACCGCCACATCATAACCACAAAGTGACTGAATAATACTCCCATACAGTTACTGAATAGTACCTCCATACCATAAACACATAGTGACTAAATAATACCCCCGTACTGTTACTGAATAATACCACCACACCATAACTACATAGTGATTGAATAATACCCTAATTCTCTTACTGAATAGTACCACCATACCATAAACACATAGTGACTGAATAATAACTCCATACTGTTACTAAATAATACCGCCACATCATAACCACATAGTGACTGAATAATATACCCATACTGTTACTGAATAATAACGCTACACCATTACCACTTAGTGACTTAATAATACCACCACACCACATAGGGACTGATAGGATGTGTAACGTCTATGGCTGACTTACCCTTCGACGGCCGTGGCAATGGACATCTGACTTGTGTGCAGCGTCGTCCCATGTGAGGCACCGGCACTCACTTCCGGATACCGAGACTGTCTCCAGGAGGGCGCGCACGCCCGCGCGTGAACAGTCTTGAAGGGCCAGTGCGCGCATATTGCAGGAAGTCTGCAATCTAGCCCAGGATGCTGGGCTATAAAATGGGCTCTGCCCTCTTGATCCTTGCCAGATCGTGGTTTGTTACCCGAAGTTTGTCGTGCTAATGGTCTACTAGTGTCTTCCAGTTGCCCAGTGTACCCTGTTCATGTTTCCTGTTTCCGTGCTATCCTGTTCTAGTGCCGTGCTGAGCTGTTGCCATATTGTGCTGCTTTCCACGCCTGTCCTGCTACGCCACACCTGACGTCTAACCGCCGCCTGGTCCCAGACGTGCCTGCCTTGCTACTGTCTATGTTGCCTCAGGTATCCTCTCTGAACTATTGACTCTGTACTTACCTAATTGGCCAGCTGCCATCCCGCTATGCGGTACTTCCCAGTGGGTCCACACGCCACATCGTGATAGTAAGCTCTGGCCATGGACTCCACTGGTCAATTCAAAGGCATGTCACCCTCCCAAGCCATGCATGTGGACCTGCTGGATCTCCGAGCTAGACAAGATCAACTTCTTGTGGCAGTGGACTCTATGGCACAGCAGCTAGGGACGCTAGTTGCTTCTCTTCCTTCCTCTATGCAAACTCCTCAGGTCCACCCTCCTGCTACACCTCCTGGTAGTTCCGGATCGGATCCTCGGTTCTCGCTGCCATTGCCCTCTCGGTTCTATGGAGACGCCAGTCGGGGGTTTCTGAACCAATGCTATATTCATTTTACCCTGCACGACCGAGCATTTCCGTCGGATGGTACCAAGATCGCCTTCATCATGTCTCTACTTGCCGTCAAGGCCCTGGCGTGGGCAAACCCCTTCTGTGAACGTCAAGGACCCGAGACCCAAGACTTCCAGGGGTACGTGCAGTTATTCCGGACTGTTTTCGAGGAGCCAGGGCAATTTTTGTCGGCTGCCACTGCTATCTTCAACTTTCGCCAAGAGGACACCTCCGTGGGTGAATATACCATCCAGTTTCGGACCCTGGCAGGAGAGCTATCCTGGAACAATGAGGTGTTGGTAGCATCCTTTTGGCATGGTCTGTCCTCCGAGATCAAGGACGAACTTGCCACCTGCCTTGGATGACTTGATTCTGCTTGCCACTCGGGTAGACATAAGGCTGAGGGAGAGATCTCATGAAGTTCGTCGGGAGAGATGGCTTCCTAGACTGGCGCCCAACTTCCAGCAATCCCTCTTGCCTGCTTCTTTTGCTTTGCCCGAGGTTCCGATGCAAGTGGACCGGCTAAAATTGTCGGTCCAGGAGAAAAAGCGCAGGCGCACCTCTGGACTATGTTTATATTGTGGCCTCGCTGGCCATGTCGTGCATCTGTGTCCTCAGAAGCCAAAAAAAAACAGGTTTGGTTGGAGAGACAACCCTGGGCGTCACTGCATTTAAGCAAGAACTCTCTTCCAAACTATTTATTCCCGTAAACATCATTGCTGGCGAGAGGTCCCATCCGGGGTCTGCCTACCTGGACTCTGGCTCTACAGCCAACTTCATCTGCCAAGACCTTGTGGATCTTCTTCAGTTGCCTACTGTCCTGCTAGAAAAGCCATTGATCGTTACTTCGGTGGATGGACTGCCATTCGCTGACCTAGTTGTGTCTGTGATGAAGCCGTTGAGACTCCAAGTGGGAGCTCTTCATGCTGAGCTCATCTCCCTGTTTGTCCTGTCTAAGGCCGTCAAACCCGTGCTGCTGGGTTTGCCTTGGCTCCGTCTGCACGCCCCAGTCCTAGATTGGAACTCTGGAGACGTTCTCCAGTGGGGTACGAAGTGTCTTGACCGCTGTCTGGGTCATGTCCAGTCTCTAAAGTCTTCTCCGCTTCAGTCATTGGCAGGGTTCCCTTCTTGTTTCTCCATGTTCTCCGATGTCTTCAATAAAAAGGAGGCTGAGACCTTGCCGCCACACCGGGCATATGATTGTCCGATGTACCTAGTTCCTGAGTCATTTACTCCTTGCGGTAGAGTGTACCTCTCTCCTTGCCAGAGACCCAGTTTATGTCGGCCTAAAGTAAGGAGAATCTGGAGAGGGCTTCATTCGTAAATCCTCATCCCCGGCCGGAGCGGGGTCCTTCTTTGTTAAAGGAACAGTGTCATCACAATTTTTTTTTAAATATGTTAAAGATGTTAGTGCTTTATTTAAAACAATTGGATTAATTTGTGTGTTTGTGTGTTACTTTTTCTTATTTTTACACTTTTTCTTCCCTATGGGGGCTGCCATTTTTTTTTCCATTTCTGTGTGTGTCGATTAACGACACATACAGACATGGAATACGGCAGCTCCAGTCCCATAGGGACTGCGAACGGGGCCCGTTCCATCCACTAACATGTACGCCGCTGTGTGGGAACGGCGCATGCGCCGCTCCCACACAGTTCAATTTGAAATGCGCGCCGTCCGGCGCCATTTTCCTGTGGACCGTAAGTCGCGGCCGGGCAGTAAGATTACTACTTCCGGTCGCGGCTTCCGGACTTGTGCACATGGAGCAGCGGCAGCAGACGGAGCGGATGGACCGGAGGGAGCGGCGGCGGCGACTGGAGCAGGTATATAGTTACATAGTTACATAGTTACATAGTTAGTACGGCTGAAAAAAGACACATGTCCATCAAGTCCAACCAAGGGAAGGGAAAAGGGAAGGAAAAATTTCTACACATAGGAGCTAATATTTTTTTGTTCTAGGAAATTATCTAACCCTTTTTTAAAGCCATCTACTGTCCCTGCTGTGACCAGCTCCTGCGGTAGGCTATTCCATAAATTCACCGTTCTTACTGTAAAGAAGCCTTGTCGCCTCTGCAGCTTGAACCTTTTTTTCTCCAGACGGAGGGAGTGCCCCCTTGTTTTTTGAGGGGGTTTTACAAGGAACAGGATATCACCATATTTTTTGTATGTGCCATTAATATATTTATATAAGTTAATCATGTCCCCCCTTAGTCGTCTTTTTTCAAGGCTAAATAGGTTTAATTCTTTCAATCTTTCCTCATAACTTAAATTCTCCATGCCCCTTATTAGCTTCGTTGCTCTTCTTTGTATTTTTTCCAACTCCAGGGCATCCTTTCTATGAACTGGAGCCCAGAACTGAACTGCATATTCTAGATGGGGCCTCACTAATGCTTTGTAAAGTGGTAATATTACATCTCTGTCCCGCGAGTCCATGCCTCTTTTAATACACGACATTATCTTGCTGGCCTTTGAAGCAGCTGATTGACACTGCATGCTGTTATTGAGTTTATGATTTACAAGAACACCCAGATCCTTCTCAACAAGTGAATCCGCCAGTGTAGCGCCCCCTAGGAAATATGATGCATGCAGGTTGTTGGTACCCAGATGCATAACTTTACATTTATCTACATTAAACTTCATTTGCCAAGTGGACGCCCAAACACTTAGTTTGTTTAAATCTGCCTGCAATTCATGAACATCTTCCATAGTCTGAACTATATTACATAGCTTGGTGTCATCTGCAAAAATAGAAATAGTGCTATTAATCCCATCCTCTATATCATTAATAAATAAGTTGAATAATAGTGGTCCCAGCACTGAACCCTGGGGTACACCACTTATAACCGGGGACCATTCAGAGAAGGAATCATTGACCACAACTCTCTGGATACGGTCCTTGAGCCAATTCTCAATCCAATTACAAACTATATTTTCTAAACCTATAGTCCGTAATTTACCCATTAGGCGTCTATGGGGGACAGTGTCAAATGCCTTTGCAAAGTCCAAAAACACTAAATCCACAGCGGCCCCTCTGTCAAGACTTCTGCTTACCTCTTCATAAAAACAGATTAGGTTAGTTTGACAACTTCTGTCCTTAGTAAAACCGTGCTGGCTGTCACTTATAATGCTATTTATTGTCACATAATCCTGTATATAGTCCCTCAATAGCCCCTCAAACATTTTCCCCACGATGGATGTTAAGCTTACTGGTCTATAATTACCCGGGGAAGACCTAGAGCCCTTTTTGAAAATAGGCACCACATTTGCCCTGCGCCAGTCCCTTGGCACTATACCAGTCACTAGAGATTCTCTGAATATTATGAAAAGGGGGACAGAAATAACTGAACTAAGCTCTTTAAGAATTCTAGGTAAGTGATTTCTATGTATGTTTGTGTTTCAGTGTGTGTTTATTACTGTATGTAAACCTTCTACACTGTGTGTTAGCTCAAAAAATGGCGACACACAGTGTAGGAGGTCAGACCGTTCAAACCCCTCGTTTCTCCCGGCACTAGCCAGGATAAAGGAGGGGGGGGGATGCTGAGAGCTCACTAGAGCGAGGGCTTTTTACCCAATTTTGCAGCATAAAGCAATGTGGTTGCTTTACCACATGCAATGCTGCAATTTTGGGAATGACTCCATCTAGTGACCAGCAATGGGAAATATTATAAATTAGAATCCAATTGAATCCAATTTATAATATTTCCTGACTCGTGAAAAAAAAATAAAAAATTAGAACAATGTTTAATCACCTAAACACTAATTGTTTAACTAAAAAAAAAACAACATGTTTTTCTGGCAACACATTCCCTTTAAGAAGAAAGATGGATCGCTACGACCTTGAATTGACTACCGAGGCCTGAATCAGATCATGGTGAAGAACAGGTACCCTCTGCCTTTGATTTCTGAACTGTTTGACCGCAAACGGGAGGCAATTTTTTTTTCTAAACTGGACCTGCGGGGGGCCTACAATCTGATACGGATTCGTCGAGGTGACGAGTGGAAGGCTGCTTTTAATACTCGTGATGGGCACTACGAATATCTAGTTATGCCCTTCGGCCTGTGTAACGCCCCCGCAGTGTTTCAAGAATTTGTCAATTACATTTTTCTTGATCTACTCTATGTCTGTGTTGTGGTGTATCTCGATGACATTTTGATTTTTTCCCCAGATCCAGTAACTCACCAAAGTCATGTCCCCCAGGTGTTGCATCGTCTAAGGGAGAATTGCCTGTATGCCAAGCTGGAGAAGTGTATGTTTGAGAAGAGGTCTCTACGCTTCCTGGGCTATATCATCTCCGATCAGGGCCTCAAGATGGACCCTCAGAAGGTAAAGGCTGTCCTGGAATGGCCACGCCCCCAAGGCTTAAGGGCCATATAAGGCTTCCTGGGATTCGCCAACTTCTACCGGCTGTTCATCCCCAACTTCTCATCTTTGACTGCTCCTATCTACACCCTCACTAAAAAGGGTATGAATGCCGAAGTGTGGACTCCGGAGGCAGAAGCCGCATTTGAATCCTTAAAGAAAGCCTTCACGTCAGCCTCTATTCTGCACCACCCTGATGTATCCCTACAGTTTTCGTTAGAGGTAGATGCTTCCTCTGTTGTTGCTGGTGCACTGTTGTTCCAGAGATGTTGGAAAGGCAAGGCTGTGGTATGTGGCTACTATTCCAAGCTGTTTTCTTCCGCAGAGCGCAACTACTCGATTGGGGACCAGGAGTTACTGGCCATCAAGCTGGCTCTGCAGGAGTGGAGACATCTACTGGAGGGCACAGTTCATCCTATCCTGGTCTTCACAGATCACAAGAACTTGACCTACCTACAGACGGCCCAGCGGTTGAATCCTCGTTGAACTCCACTACCGACAAGAATGTGAGGGCCGACGCTTTGTCTAGGTCAATTGAAACTGAGGACACTGTGGAGTCCCCACAGAATATTATTAATCCTTCCTGCATCTTCTCTGTGAATCCACTGCAATTAGAGACATTCCTCCGGGAAGGACTTTTGTGCGTTTCGCAGACAAAGGGAGAATTCTTCGCTGGGGTCACAGTTCTAAGCTGGCAGGTCACGCGGGTACTTGTAAGACCTAATCGCCTATCAGTTCTGATGGCCCACGCTACCCAAAGATGTTATGGACTTTTTCTCCTCACGCACGGTATGTGCAGCAAATAAAGTTGCTCACTCCAGACCTGCTGGCCTGCTCCGAACACTGCCTGTGCCAGTTGCTCCCTGGCAGCATGTCGCAATGGACTTTGTCACGGACCTTCCTCCTTCTGTGGGTTGCAGTGGGATCTGGGTGGTGGTGGATCGATTTTCTAAGATGGCTCATTTCGTTCCCTTGACCGGTCTGCCGTCTGCTACGCGATTGGCTGACCTCTTCATTCAACACATCTTCCGTCTGCACGGCTTGCCCCTACATATTGTCTTGGACCGAGGGGTACAGTTCACCTCGAAGTTTTGGAGAGCACTCTGCGTTCTCCTCGGTGTAAAATTGGACTTCTCTTTGGTCTATCATCCCCAGTCCAATGGGCAAGTCGAGAGGGTTAACCAGATTATGGAGAACTATCTGCGTCACTTTTTTCCAGGCTGCATGATGACTGGGTGCAGCTGCTTCCATGGGCAGAGTTCTCTTATAATAACCACACTAGTAAATCTACCACTTCCAGTCTGTTCTTCATCGTCTACGGCCAACATCCTCGTATACCTCTTCCTGTCTCTACTATGTCCAAGGTGCCTGCAGCTGACTCGACCTTCAGGGACTTTCTACAGATATGACAACAGAACCGATCTTCTATCCTGCTGGCGGTGGACCGCATGAAGAGAAAGGCAGATACAAGAAGATGGGCTCCTCCACAGTTTCTTCCGGGGACTAAAGTCTGGTTGTCTTCAAGGAATATCCGTCTGAGGGTGCCGTCGTGCAAATTTGCCCCTAGGTTCCTCGGACCCTTCAGAATCCTGCTAGAAATCAACCCGGTATCTTGAAAGCTGCAGCTGCCTCCTACCCTTAAGATTCCTAACTTCTTCCATGTCTCCTTGCTGAAGCCGTGGTCCTGAACCGCTACTCCAGGACTCCTAATTCCGCAGTGGTCCCTGACTGCTCATCTGGGATTTTTGAAGTAAGGGTGATTCTGGCCACCAAGAAGGTGGGAGGAGGACATTTTATTTAGTGAATCGGAGGGCTTTCGGTCTAGAAGACAGGTCTTGGGAGCCAGAGGAGAACAGCGATGCTTCTGTCCTCATGAGGAAGTTTCTCTCCCGCTCTTGTCCCAAGAAGAGGGGGCGTAAGAGGGGGATACTGTAATGTCTATGGCCACGGCCCGTCGTTCTGACTTACCCCTCGACGGCCGTGGCTAGGGACATCCAACTTTTGTGCAGCGTCGTTCCCCTGTGAGGCACCTTCACTCACTTTCGGATACAGAGACTGGCTCCAGGAGGGCGCGCGCCCGCACGGTCTTAAAGGACCAGTGCGCGCATATTGCAGGAAGTCTGCAATCTATCCCAGGATGCTCTGGGCTTTAAACAGGGCTCTGCCCTCTTCTTCCTTGCCAGAGCGTTGTTTGTTACCCGAAGTTTGTTGTGCTAATGGTCTCCTAGTGTCTTCCAGTTTCCCAGTGTACCCTGTTCCTGTATCCTGTTTCCGTGCTATCCTGTTCTAGTGCCGTCCTGAGCTGTTGCCATATTGTGCTGCTTTCCACGTCTGTCCTGCTACGCCACACCTGACGTCTACCCGCCTCCTGGTCCCAGACGTGCCTGCCTTGCTACTGTCTACATTGCTTCAGGTATTCTCTCTGAACTATTGACTCTGTACTTTACCTGTTTGGCCAGCTGCCATCCCGCTACGCGGTACGACCCAGTGGGTCCACACCACGCATTGTGACATGATGCGGATCAACTTGACCACTGTGACCCTATAGTTATGCCACTTGTATGCTATATAATAGGGGATATTTCAGTAAAGTAAAAAGATGATCAAATCATTTAGTAATGATGTTTAAGCACACTCGGGTATGAAGTACAGTAGGAAGTAATGCTGATGAGGAGTCCAACATGTGAATCAAGAGTTAAAACACAATTCTGAAAAAGGGTTAACGTAAGCCTAGGATTAGTATCTTCACCTAGACCTGACAGTGAAGCCATCTTAGATATGGCGTCTAGTTCTCTGTGCGCTCTTCACATGCCAGCCCCATTGTAAAACTCTTTGCGATGACGGCTGGAGGCACTGACGGTCATGGATCAGGAGTTTCAAAGCTACCCAACATATCAACAAAGACCTGGTTCACATTTTATCTTCATGCAAACCTAAACGACATTTTATATATAAACATAAGGAAAGGGATCTGTTTCTAAAAATCCAGTCACGCAGGATGCAGATACCTTTGATGTCCTAGAGGCAATTTTCACCATTGTGTTTCCAACTATATTCCTCATATCTGACCTTAGACTAAAAATGTATTCAATGTCTCCTATTGTGAGATGTTTGCCTGCTTATCCTCTCGTCTTTGTTTGTGGATTTCAGATTTACATCTAAGCAAAATACCAGGTCGTAACTGTGAAGAATAATGTCATAACGACCTAACATGGTGAAACCATCCATCTATCGCACGTGAAATTTAACAATAGGAGGTCGGGGCTATAAATACAGGCTGCCCAGAGAGTTCTTGGAACCATTTTCCTTAAGGAGATCTTCTTCCCTTTTCATAAGATGGTGACCTTAGTTGTAGTGTTTGTTCTTATACAAGCAACATTGACCAGTAGTTGGTTTATTTCCGTTGGTAATGGTGGGCTTTGGGGTTATTGGGGCACTGTAGAAACATGTACTTCTGGGTCCAGTGCCAGAGGATTCAGCTTGAAGGTAAGTCAACTTTCTGTCTAATTAAATTACTTTGCTATCATGTTTTTGCCCGTTTTCTGTTGGAGGTAATCTTCTGCCCTTCATTTCTTGTCCTCTTTCATGAAGCTATGTCTATGAGGACTTACATTCTTCCAAATCAATTGCCCCGCACCCTTATTTCCTAGGTGGCCTGTGAGAACTGGCTCCCCAGGAGAAACCTGCTGATCCACAGGCCTTTATAGCTCCTATTTGGGACCAGCTATACCTAAAGTCTTGCACTATGCTGGTCACGGCAGGTACACCTCTTTCTGACTCACTTGAATGTTTCCTAATTGCCTAGCTAGCTTTCCATACAATGTAAGCTGCCACCTCACTTACTGCTCATTCTTTAGGAACTGCTGCCACTACAAGCACAACGATGAATGCAGCCTAGCCCGATTCTGACAATTCTCGTGTAGGCTCCTCAGTTCCAGTCTCTATCCGGTGGGTCCTACCAGCCGCTCTCTATGTCCTCCGGTCACTGCCTAGCTTGGAGTCCTAGACCCTCTGTCAGTTTCTCTTGATCTGGAAAAATTTCCAGCCCTGTCAGAGTCCCAACCAGTATAGCTGACATGTCTATTTCTGACAGCAGCGTCCTCCTTCGGGTTGCTACATTTCCAACCCAAAAATAACGACCTGCTTGACATGCATAAAAATGCTTTGTGGTTTGGGGCAGTAGCTTCACACGGAGAGTGTTTTTTACAATTGGAGTTTTAATGCCTTTTAGATTAATATTGAGCAGATCCCCTCCCCACACTGCCTCCTAAATACTATTGGCTCACACCCAGTACCACATGAAAATAGTACCATAGGCTTTGCCCCATACAAACAGTGCCACACATAGTGCCTCTGTAGACAGTGCCACTCGCAGTACCCCCTGTAGACATTGAACACACAATGCCCACGGTAGACAGTGTCAGACAGTGTCACACACAAAGTCCCCTGTAGACAATGCGACATAGTGCCACCTGTAGATAGTGCCACACAATGCCCCCTATAAAAAGTGACACACACGGTGCTCCCTGTAGAAAATGCCACACACATTTCCCCCCTGTAGAAAGTTTCACACACAGTAACCCCTGCAGACAGTGCCGCATAGAATGCCCCTTGTAAAAAGTGCCACACACAGTGTCCAATGTAGACAGTGCCAAACAAAGTGCCATCTGTGGCTAGTGCCCCACACAGTGTCATCTGTAGATAGGGATACACAGTGCCTTGTGTAGATAGTGCCCCACACAGTGCCCTCTGTAGATAGTGTCACACACACATCCCAGTGGTCAATTACGGGCCTCGATTGGCTGCTGTGGTCACGTAAATTATGTACGTGGCAACATTGCTGCCGGACCGACGGGGACCATGCAAACGTCGGCACTGTAAGGGGTAGGGAATTTAAAATGTGAATAATCTTTTTTAATATTTTATAACACTTACTGCCGTTACTCAAAGATGTTGCGTTAAGCTCCACCCTGGTGCTAAGCTCTACCTATAAAACAGCGCCAGACTGTGCATCCGAGTGCCTACAATTTAGATAGGGTCAGCAAGCCAACCATTCCTTGCTAGACCCGCAAAGGAACAGAGTTAAATAAACATAACGTCAGCACCTACTATACACAGTGCAATATATACATGGCCAGAGTGACCACTCCTTCTCCAATGATGTCATTACAGTGGCTGGACTCACTACTGACTGGACACCACCTAGTGGGGAAAATACACAAATCCAGCAGATAACAGTAAACAACAGCACATCTTAAAGGTATAGTGCACCATTATACTTGCATACTTTACAATGCCACAGAGGGCCCAAAATACAATAAACCATGTACACCAACATTTCTCTCTAACTTGGGTATATAACCCCCCTTACAATTGGAGCAGAAAGATATTCTGCTCCACTACTATCTCCTTGACACTAAGCGCTGATCTCTATGATCAGTACAGAGGAACTTGGGGAAGATGAATGTAATCGGGCGGCCATGTTTGGGTTCCTGGTATAGCAAGAATCAGAACAAATGAGTATCATCTTTAACCCAAAAAACCTTAACTGCCCTACCCCACCAGGGAGTTTACCAATAACAGATTCACTGTGCTATACCACCAAGGACTTTACCAATGACATCTTGTCTGCCATAGATAACCAAGGACTTTAACAATAATTTCACTGTCCTAGACCCCCAAAGACATTACCAATAACCCCCTTTCTGCCATAGACCACCAAGGACTTACCAATAACCCATTCCCTGCCATAGACCACCCAGGACTTTACCAATAACTTCACTGCCCAAGGCCCCCAAAGGACTTTATTAATATTCCCCTTCTCATGCCCTAGACCACCAAGGACTTTACCAATAACCCATTATCTGCCATAGACCACCAAGGACTTTACCAATAACTTCACTGTCCTAGACCCCCAAGGACTTTACTAATAACCCCCTTCTCTGCCCTAGACCACCAATGACTTACCAATAACCCATTCCCTGCCATAGACCACCAAGGACTTTACCAATAACTTCACTACCCTAGGACCCCAAGGACTTTACTAATAACCCCCTTCTCTGCCCAAGACCACAAGGACTTTACCAATAACCCATTCTCTGCCATAGACCACCAAGGACTTTACTAATAACCCCCTTCTCTGCCCTAGACCACCAATGACTTACCAATAACCCATTCCCTGCCATAGACCACCAAGGACTTTACCAATAACTTCACTACCCTAGGACCCCAAGGACTTTACTAATAACCCCCTTCTCTGCCCAAGACCACCAAGGACTTTACCAATAACCCATTATCTGCCATAGACCACCAAGGACTTTACCAATAACCCATTCTCTGCCATAGAACACCAATGACTTTACCAATAACATCACTGTCTTAGAAATCCTGGGACTTTAACAATAACCCCTTCACTGCCCTAGACCACCAAGGACTTTAGCATTAACCCCATTATTATTCAGGCATTGTATGGCAGTATTATTTTAAATACCTTAGGGCAGTTTCATTGCATTAATGGCTATGTAAATCTTTGAAGGCAATTTTTTTTTAAATAAATCAATGTTTTATTTTATTTTGAACAAGTTTTACATTAGGCTTTGTTAATCCTGATGGATTTGGCTTTTGACCCAAGATACCTAGAAGCTGTATCTCAAAATGTTATTTTTTTATATAAAACCCAGTGTTATATGGGCACTATAAGAGTATTATTTGAATATGTTATGGAGGTATTATTTAGACATTGTACAGCTTAAGTTTTGGGAACTGTGGGGGCATTGCGTATATGAAATGTACATGCAGATTTTGAAATCACAAAAATAAAAATGGCAAATGAAGGAGCACATACATTGCTTGTTGCCCATGGCCCTATTTTCTATAAATCCAGCCCTGTATAACAATTTTTTAATGTTCCTTATGCTCGTGAGATGTCTCTATTTTTAGGTGGAGGGTCCCCAGATATCTGAAGATAACACAGCTCTGAAGAGAAGCAGACTATTTTTGCATTTTGTGGGGAATATATGGGCATTATATGTAACTATCAGTTGTACACTTTATGGCGGTATTATTTAGATTTTTTATGGCATATTTTTTGGGCACTGTGTGGAAGCATTATTTAGGTATGTATTAACTATATATGCGTCGCCTCTTGTGGATGGCGTCATCACTATATCTGGTATCATCACCAGTTTCATGTGGGGCATTCTTCGCTTCCAAACCCATCTCCACGTAAGATGCACACGGACTTGTATGGTACTGACTGTTTTTCGAATTCAGCGACGTGGTAGTGTGTATGTCTGAACTGCTAACGTCCAGGGGCCGCAACGACTTTCTCCTGAAATTTGTCCTTCACGGGGATCCGTCCAATTTTTGTGAAGGACGCGTCACGTGGTGGGATCCCTTGTTTCTCCTTTGGGTGACCATGTGCCATCGACATAACATCACCCAGGTAACGCCAAACTATATACAGGTGTACAATGAGATTCTTGCTTGGCCACCATTGCTTTATTAACCCGGACTCTTTCTTACTCATGTACAGCCTTTGGACGAAGCCAGTTAAAGGCAAAACGCGCCTCATGCGGTTTTCTGTTCAGCTCCTGCTCTTTGGACATTGTGGTTTTACTTCCTCATGGATTATCTGGGTTTATTTATGATCTTTTTGCTGTTTTTTGTTCGTTAGCTTTACATGCCCTTTAGCACATTGGGCCTTTAAAGTGTTGTTTTCCATCCAGACACATTGGGGTAGATTTACTTATGTGTCTGTGCCTAAAATGAATCGAAAACTGTGCCACAATTTGGGGCAATTTGGTGCAATTTTTTCATTTTACAACAGATGTTTGCATCTCTCTAGAAACGTAAAAATAAGTTCAGAAAGGGCAGGCTTAATGGAAGGGGGTGTGGCTTAGAATATGACCAAAATGTGCCAAAGATCTGGCTTAAAATTCTGACGCAAATTAAGCTAAAACAAAAGTGGACGGAGAAAACTAAAACTAAAAAGGATACATTTGGTGCATTTCTCAGTAAATCTGCCACATTTCAGATATTTTTGCATTGTTTTTAGTATTTTTACACTCTATTTTTTAAGTGAATTCTATATACAGTTATTCTATATATCTGGTATTATAGTGTCACCATTACTACTAGTGAATTAGTGTAATTGATTTTTTTCTTATAGGCTATGTTCACACAGGGCGGATACGCAGCGTAAAAGCACACAGCTTATCCGCCCTGGTTGCGGTAGGGAATTCCAGACGAAAAACCGCACCAAATTATGGAGCAGTTTTTCATCTGGAAAGTCCACAGTGGAAAACTTCACGTGAAAAAGAAAAAAAATTCCTTCTTACCTTTAGCCATAACAACGCGTTCTGGAGTCTGGCCTCCTGGGATTACATTTCATCCCGTGTGACCACTATAGCATGTGATTGGCTGCAGTGGTCACATGGGATGAAACATCACCCCAGGCAGATGGCCTGGACGAAGAAGCACAGAATTTGGATTAAGTATGAGATTTATTTTTGTGATTTTTGCGACGGAATTGAAGCTTTTCTGCCCCAAAAATCGCAACATCCACACTTGCCAACTGACAGTCCCGGCAAATTACTGTCCCCGCAACTGTAACATTGAATTGTATCTGCGTCCTCAGGGCAGTGACGTCAGGGGCACCTCCTGCAGCTGAATTACCAGACAGATCATTGCTGACGACTAGCCAGGGCATCCGCTCATAGAGGGAGCCACTGACAACGTCACTGCACACATATGGACAATGAATTTCGGGCTCCTCCTGGAGCTCCCGATTCCCGGCCGAAGTATTATAGCATATAAGAGTAGTGACGTCAGGGGCACCTCCTGCAGCAATATCCCCGACCAGAGCATTGCCGACGCCTGGCCGGGGATTTCGCTATTCCAGGGAGCCAAAATGGCTCTATCTACAGAGAGCAGGGTGAGGGCTATCTACAGGTGGAGCATGTGGCGCTATCTACAGGTGGGGTATGTGGCACTATCTACAGGGGGAGTATGTGGCACTAACTATAGGGGGTGTATGTGGCACTATCTACAGGGGAGTATGTGGCACTATCTACATTGAGGTGTGTGGCATTATCTACATGGGGTGTGTGCGGTATCTTCTACACAGGGTGTGTGCCATCATCTACGGGGGGTGTGTGTCATCATCTCCAAGGGGTTAGTGTGGCATTATCTACAAGGGGTCTGTGTGGCATGTAAAGCAAGGTTATGTGGAATCACCTACAGGGGGCTGTGTGTGTGGCATCATCTAAAGGGGGTGTGTGTGGCATCATCTAAAGGGGGTGTGGCATCATCTACAGGGGGTCTGTGCGGCATGTAAAGGGGTTGTGTGTGGCATCATCTACAGGGAGTGTGTGTGGCATCATCTACAGCGGGTCTGTGTGGCATCTACAGGGGGGCCATGTGGTTCTATATACAGGGGGCACTGTGGCATCATATACAGGGAGTAGTGTGTGGCAAAATCTACAGGGAGCAGTGGGTGCAATATCTACAGGGAGCAGTGTGCGGCAATATATACTGGGGGCAGTGTGGAGCACCATCTACAAGGGGCACTGAGTGTGGCACTATCTACGCTGGTTTTTACGCTACCAGTAGTGGTCAGCACGTATCACCTAGCCCTAGTGATAAAGTGAAACATCACCTGCCTGTAAACAACCAGATAACCAGAAACATACCGGCCACCATAGTAGTTGTCAGCCAAATAAGTGCAGACATTTTGTTTGTTTTTTTGTATGCAGAAATTCTGAAAAGCCACGCCCGCTAGCCACACCTTCCGGATAAACCACACACCCATAAGACACACCCACAAAATATACCACACCCTAAATGTCCCTGGGAAAAAAATTCAAATGTTGGCAGCTATGCAACATCTGTTATTTGTTGCAGGTTTTACCATTGAATTCAATGAGAAAAACCGCAACAAAAAATCAGCAAATACGCAAATACAATTGACATGAAGTGGATTGAAAAACCACACCACAGGTCAATTTCTGAGTGTATTTTTCCGCTCAGCATTTACAAAGCATTTGTTCAAATCTCATCCACTTACGTGTGAACCCGACCCTACAGTGATTTGGCAGCAGTAGTTTTTTTTTTTGGATGGTGTCTTCGTGCCTCGTGTTTTGCGCGCACATGATATTGAGATGTTGTTTTGTACTTTGTATTTTTGATACATTAATAAAGTGATTTAGAATTGTTTGCATTGTGTTGTCCTTTATGATTACAGGTATGGGAATATGTGCCCTGTATTTTAATAGTAAGGTATAAGAATTTTTTAGATGTCCCGTAACCTCATGAGATGTCTCTATTTATAGGTGGAACGTTTTCAGGGATCTGGAGATGATACAGCGCTGAATGGAATCAAACTATATTGTTGTCAGCCTGGAAGCAGAACTCCCATAAACACGATCACCTCGACAGTTTCCGAGTAAGTTCGACTGGTAACAGATCCTGTCTCGGGGGTCACGTGATTAGAGAATGTGCTAAATCACATGATACAATAAAATATCTCTAATCTGGCAACCAACACTCCAGAAATCCTAATAATTCAGCGTAGAATATAAGTAGTGCCATACCTGATCCAGTGATCGGCTGATCGGCTGTAACTGTGTCCAATGAGGATTTGTATAATATAAGTAAATATAAAGACCTACATTATGTATTTGGGGATGAGATTGTTTTATAATATTGTCGCCATCTGCTGCATGTGTCAGGACGTTGCTATCAATGCCGCCACCTATACGCTTCAGCATCCTCAGCCACATAATATTAATATACAATAGACGCCAGCTATGTCCAAGTGAAAAAGTTACAGTCTAATTGTCGGGTATAATATTACTGCGCAAAGCTAAATGATCACAGCCGACCTGCCGGCGCCAATCAGATCCCTGCCACCATATGTATATACAGTATATATTTGTATGTGAGTACAGTGAAGGAAATAAGTATTTGATCCCTTGCTGATTTTGTAAGTTTGCCCACTGTCAAAGTCATGAACAGTCTAGAATTTTTAGGCTAGGTTAATTTTACCAGTGAGAGATAGATTATATAAAAAAAAATAAAAAAAAATTACATAGTCAAAACTATATATATTTATTTGCATTGTGCAGAGAGAAATAAGTATTTGATCCCCTACCAACCATTAAGAGTTCAGCCTCCTCCAGACCAGTTACACGCTCCAAATCAACTTGGTGCCTGCATTATAGACAGCTCTTACATGGTCACCCGTATAAAAGACTCCTGTCCACAGACTCAATGAATCAGTCTGACTCTAACCTCCACAACATGGGCAAGACCAAAGAGCTTTCTAAGGATGTCAGGGACAAGATCATAGACCTGCACAAGGCTGGAATGGGCTACAAAACCATAAGTAAGACGCTGGGTGAGAAGGAGACAACTGTTGGTGCAATAGTAAGAAAATGGAAGACATACAAAGTGACTGTCAATCGACATCGATCTGGGGCTCCATGCAAAATCTCACCTCGTGGGGTATCCTTGATCCTGAGGAAGGTGAGAGCTCAGCCGAAAACTACATGGGGGGAACTTGTTAATGATCTCAAGGCAGCTGGGACCACAGTCACCAAGAAAACCATTGGTAACACATTACGCCGTAATGGATTAAAATCCTGCAGTGCCCGCAAGGTCCCCCTGCTCAAGAAGGCACATGTACAGGCCCGTCTGAAGTTTGCAAATGAACATCTGGATGATTCTGACAGTGATTGGGAGAAGGTGCTGTGGTCAGATGACTAAAATTTAGCTCTTTGGCATTAACTCAACTCGCCGTGTTTGGAGGAAGAGAAATGCTGCCTATGACCCAAAGAACACCGTCCCCACTGTCAAGCATGGAGGTGGAAACATTATGTTTTGAGGGTGTTTCTCTGCTAAGGGCACAGGACTACTTCACCGCATCAATGGGAGAATGGATGGAGCCATGTACCGTCAATTTCTGAGTGACAACCTCCTTCCCTCCACCAGGACATTAAAAATGGCTCGTGGCTGGGTCTTCCAGCACGACAATGACCCGAAACATACAGTCAAGGCAACAAAGGAGTGGCTCAAAAAGTAGGACATTAAGGTCATGGAGTGGCCTAGCCAGTCTCCAGACCTTAATCCCATCGAAAACTTATGGAGGGAGCTGAAGATCCGAGTTGCCAAGCGACAGCCTCGAAATCTTAATGATTTACAGATGATCTGCAAAGAGGAGTGGACCAAAATTCATCTAACATGTGTGCAAACCTCATCATCAACTACAAAAACGTCTGACTACTGTGCTTGCCAACAAGGGTTTTGCCACCAAGTATTAAGTCTTGTTTGCCAAAGGGATCAAATACTTATTTCTCTGTGCACAATGCAAATAAATATATATAATTTTGACAATGTGATTTTCTTTTTTTTTTTTTATATAATCTATCTCTCACTGGTAAAATTAACCTAGCCTAAAAATTCTAGACTCTTCATGTCTTTGACAGTGGGCAAACTTACAAAATCAGCAAGGGATCAAATCCTTATTTCCTTTACTGTATATGTGGTGTATATGCATCCAAAATGTTGTATTCAATAGTCAGAGGTGCAGCTATGTTCTCCAGCACCCGGGGAAAAGATTCAGTTTGGCACACCCCCCCCCCCCCCCACAACTTCTTTCCCGACATCTTCTTTCCCCTCGCCATGTTTAATTTCTCTACCAATCGATGAGGTGTCATTTTTGTTTTTCACATGTGCCTGACTAAAACAGATTGTATAACTGGGGCTAATGAGACTATATGGTGAAATAACAAATATCCCCCTCTTGTAGATAGCTCTACACACCCCACTAGTAGATAGTGCTATACACACACTCCCTTGTAGATAGTGCCACAAGCCCCTTGTAGATAGTGCCACACTCCCCCTTGTATATAGTGCCCCACACCCCCCATGTAGAAAGTGACTGTCACATTGGGTTCGTGGACCCACTGGGCTGTACCGCCTTGGCGGTATGGCAGCTGGCCAACAGGGCGCAGGTTAAAGTCTATAGTTCATATAGGGTACCTGTGGCAGCTCGGATAGTAGCAATACAGGCTCGGCTTTGAATAGGCAGCAGGCAGACGTCAGGCGTGGTGAAACAGGACAGGCGTGGTATACAGCACAGCACGACATTGGCTCAGCACAGCACAAGACCAGGATAGCATTGGATACAGGTAACAGGAACAGGAACACTGGAAAACACTAGGAGACCATCGCATAGACAAACTTAGGGTACAACAACAACACTCAGGCATCGAAGCAAGGGGCTGAACCCTTCTTATAGTCCAGGGCACTCATGGGCTGATACTTCATTAAAATCCTGTGAGCGCGCTGCCCCTTTAAGAGCGGACACGAGCGTGCGCGCCCACCCTACGGAATCCGGTCGAGGTGTGTGGAAGAGAGCGCTGGCTCTCCTGAGGAAGAGACTGGGGCCAGCGCTCGCCGACCCATGGTGGCGGCCGTAAGGGGGAGAGAGAACCTGATGGCCGGCAGCCACGGACATGACAGTGACACTCAGTCATCTTTGTAGATAGTGCCACACACCCCTACTTATAGATAGTGCCACACAGTCCCCTTAAAGATAGTGCCACACACCCCTACTTGTAAATAGTGCCACATTCCCCTGTAGATAGTGCCACACGGCCCCTCTTGTAGATAGTGCCACAAAAATTCCCCTGTAGATATTGCCACAAACCGCTCCTTGTAGATAGTGCCACATTCTATAGATAGTGCCACACAGCCCTCCTTGTAGATAGTGCAACACAAAGCCCCCTGTAGATAGTGCCAAACCCACACTGTAAATAGCGACACACAGCCTTTGTAGATAGTGCCGCGCACCCGTCCTTGTAGATAGTGTCACATTCGAATGTAGATAGTGTCACACAGCCCCTTGTAGACAGTACCACACAGCCCTATTGTAGATAGTGCCACACACCCATACTTGTAGACAGTGCAGCATTCCCCTGTAGAAAGTGCACACACAGCCCCCTTGTAGATAGTGCCACACAAAGCCCCCTGTAGATAGTGACACACACACCCTGTAGATAGTGAAACACAGTCCCCCATTTTAGATAGTGCCACACACCCCTCCTTGTAGATAGTGCCAAATTTCCCTGTAGATAGTGCCACACAGCCATTCTTATAGATAGTGCCACACAAAGCCCCTGTGGAGAGTGCCACACGAGCCCTGTAGATAGCGACACACAGCCCCATTGTAGATAGTGCCACACACCCCTCCTTGAAGATAGTGCCACATTCCACTGTAGATCATGCCAGAAAGCCCCCTTGTAGGCAGTGCCACACAGCCCCTTGTAGACAGTGCCACACAGCCCTTCTTGTAGATAGTACCAAACACGCCTCCTTGTAGATAGTTCCACATGCCCCCTTGTAGATAGCGACACACAGCCCCCCTTGAACATAGTAAGCCCGCAGGTCGGGACCTGGGAGTCTTAGACCTAGCACAAATTTCACAAGCGGCAACGTAGGCCTTAACGTCTTTAAGCGACCCAGGCAACCAATAGGTTCTAGAAATGAGGTGGTTGGTACCCAGAATGCCTGGATGGCCAGATAGTGCAGAGTCATGATTTTCCCTGAGCAACCTTAGCCGGAATTGCTGGGGGAACAAACAGCTTGTTCTCAGGAAGGTTCTTGGGAGCAGAACCTTGATCAGCCGTAATTTCGGAGACTAAGTCACAATCCACAAAGGATATGATTATAACTTGTGGCAAAATACAAGCAGGATCCTCCTCAGGAGGAGGACTGGCCATGAAGCTACGCGACAGAGCATCAACCTTAAAGATTTTTAGACTCAGCCCAGGTGACCACAAAATTGAATCTCGTAAAAAACAACGCCCATCGAGCTTGTCTCGGGTTTAACCTCCGGGCAGATTCTAGGAGAACCAGATTCTTGTGGTCAGTAAAGACCATTACCTGGTGTCTAGTCCCCTCCAGGAAGTGGCGCCACTCTTCAAATGCCCGTTTAATGGCTAAGAGTTTGCGGTTGCCAACGTCATAGTTTCTCTCAGTGGAGGAGAACTTCCTGGAGAAGTAGGCACAGGGACGGAGATGGGTGAGAGACCTAGTACCCTGGGACAAGACAGAATCCACTCCCACCTCGGAGACGTCAACCTCCACGATGAATGGCTCCATTTGGTTTGGCTGAATCAGCACTGGGGCAGAGACAAAGCACCTCTTAAGGATCTCAAAAGCCTGGACCGCCTCCGGAGGCCAGTGGAGGAGATCAGCACCTTTACGAGTGAGGTCCGTGAGAGGCTTAGCGATGACCGAGAAGTTAGCAATAAATCTCCTGTAATAATTAGCAAACCCCAGGAAACATTGTAAGGCCTTCAGGGAGGCAGGGCGGACCCATTCTGTCACAGCCTGAACCTTGGCAGGGTCCATGCGGAATTCATTAGGAGTGAGGATTTGACCCAAAAATGGAATCTCCTGCACCCCAAACACACATTTTTCGAGTTCTTTTTCCCGAAGGGCCTGGAACACCTTCCTGACATGCTCAATGTGGGAGGACCAGTCCTTGGAAAACACCAGTATATCATCAAGGTACACTACAAGAAATACCCCCAGATAGTCTCTTAAAATCTCATTTACGAAATTCTGGAAGACCGCGGGAGCATTACACAACCCAAAGGGCATGACGAGATATTCGAAATGACCTTCGGGTGTGTTAAACGCAGTCTTCCACTAATCCCCTTCTAAGATCCGGATCAGGTTATAAGCCCCCCGAAGATCAAACTTAGAGAACCATTGTGCCCCCTGAACCTGATTGAAGAGATCAGGAATCAAAGAAAGGGTATATTGTTCCTCACAGTGATTTTATTTAAATTTCGGTAATCGATGCATGGCCTAAGACCACCATCCTTCTTCCCTACGAAGAAGAAGCCAGCACCTGCCGGAGAAGTAGAGGGGCGAATGTAACCCTTGGCCAGGATTTCCTGGATATATTCTTTCATGGCTTCACGTTCAGGACAAGAGAGATTAAATATCCTACCTTTAGGGAGCTTAGCTCCGGGTACCAGATCGATTGCGCAATCGTAATCTCTATGAGGAGGTAACTCTTCGGAGGCCTTTTTCGAAAAGATATCGGCGAAGTCCTGAATAAACTTAGGTAGAGTGTTCACCTCCTCAACAAGACAAACCAAATTAATAGAAAAACATGACGTCGTGCATTCATTACCCCATTTAGTAAGATCACCAGTATTCTAGTTAAAAGTGGGATTATGCATATGCAACCAAGGAAGGCCTAAAATCAAATCGGACGATAACCCCTGCATCACAAACACAGAACACTGCTCCGAATGAATGGAGCCAACAATGAGTTCAAAAACAGGGGTATGCTGCATAAAATAACCATTAGCAAGTGGAGTGGAATCTATACCCACTACCGGGACAGGTTTAGGCAAATCAATTAATGGCATAGCTAGAGACATAGCAAATTCCACAGACATAATGTTAGCAGCAGACCCTGAATCCACGAAGACACTGCCGGTGGCAGACCTTCCATCAAAAGAGACCTGAAAGGGAAGCAAGATTTTTTTAGGCTTCATATTTACGGGAAATACCTGTGCGCCCAAGCGACCTCCCCGAAGTCTTTCCGGCTGCTTATTCTTGCGCCTGGGACAGTCGTTCACTTGATGCTTGTCATCCCTACAGTAGAAGCAAGGATCATTCTTCCTGCGGAACCCTCTACGTTGTTGGAGAGACACATAGACCCCGAGTTGCATCTGTTCATCCGAGTTCTCCGTGGAAGAACGAAGCAACGGAACCTCTGGAGCCATCATAGGGGAGCCAGAGGTGAAGGCGCCAGAGCGTTCAAGTTGTCGTTCCCTGAGACGTCGGTCAAGACGAATTGCTAAAGCCATAGCCTGATTTAGAGAGTCTGAAGTGGGATAGCTAACTACCAGGTCTTTCAGGGCGTTCGACAGACCCAATCTAAACTGGAACCTCAAGGCAGGATCATTCCACCGAGAAGCTACACACCACTTCCTAAAGTCAGAACACTACTCCTCAATGGGTCTCTTACCCTGACATAAGGTCACCAGCTGACTCTCGGCAAAGGCAGTCTTGTCAGTCCCGTCATAGATGAGCCCGAAAGCAGAAGAAAAAAAAGGTCAACAGAAGAAAGTTCGGGGGCGTCAGGAGCCAAGGAGAAGGCCCATTTCTGGGGGCCGTCCTGGAGCCGGGACCTAATTATACCCACTCGCTGGCCTAATTATACCCACTCGCTGGCTTAAGTGGGGCCTTAATCGGAAATAGAGTCTACAACTCTCCCGAAAAGAGAAAAATGTCTTCCGGTCCCCTGAGAACCGGTCAGGCAACTTGAGGTGGGGTTCAAGAGGTGAGTTGAAGGGCACTACCATGGTAGCATCACGCTGGTTGAACCTCTGAGCCAGGTCTTGGACTTGTAGGGAGAGACCTTGCATTTGCTGAGCCAGGGCCTCAAGGGGGTCCATAGTCGAGTCAGGTATAGGGCCTGTGATTATATAATGAATCGGGGTAGGGAGACGGACAGGTGAGCCCTAATCTACCTGCTCTACTTGCACGGCCCGTCCTAAGCAACGGCGTACACCTGGGCGATGGTCCCTACGCTCAGTAAGTGCAAGACAGACAACACAAGACAAGGGCACACAGAAGCAAAGGGGGTAGTTGGGGCAGTTGGCCACGGCAATACCGTGAGCAACAGGCAGTAGTGAAAGAGCCAAGTCAAACCAGGAGAGTACGTAGTAGCAAAATCAGAGCAGGAGAATCGTCAGTCAAGCCAGGGTCAATATGAAACAGCGGTCAATCAGGTAAATAGCAGGAATCGCAGAGCCAGGAAACAAGACAATCACAGGCAAGGAACAAGCTGCAAGTGAGGGTATAAATAGACCAAGGGCGGGAGCAGCACCGTCAGGCCAGGCTGTCATAGGTTCTCCCTCTCCTCAGCCTGCCAGCCTGAGTGGTAACAAATCGCGTCACTCTAGCAGACCTTAGAGCTGATGAAGGCTGATTAACCCCGGGCGTCGACACAGAACCTGTGTCTGGCAAACCCTTTACATAGATATTGCCACATAGTCCTCCTTATAGATAGTGCCACACAAAGCCCCCTGTAGAGAGTGTCACACGCGCCCTGTAGATAGCGACACACAGCCCCCTTGTAGATAGTGCCACATTCCCCTGTAGATAGTGCCACATAGCCCCCTTGTAGGCAGTGCCACACAGCCCCCTTGTAGACAGTGCCACACATCCCTCCTTGTAGATAGTACCAAACACTCCCTTGTAGATAGCGACACACAGCACCCCCTTGTAGATAGTGCCAAACAACCCCCTCGTAGATAGTGCCACACACCCCTCCTTGTAGATAGTGCCACACAGCCCCCTTGTAGATAGTGCCACACACCCCTACTTGTAGATCGTGCAGAATTCCCCTGTAGATAGTTCCAAACAGCCCCCCTTGTAGATAGTGCCACACAAAGCCCCCTGTAGATAGTGGCACACCCACCCTGTAGATAGCGACACACCACCCTCCTTGTAGATAGTGTCACACACCCATCCTTGTAGATAGCACCACACCCCCTATGCAGTTAGCGCCACATGCCGCCCAAACCGCCCATATGATGATCCTCCATTGCTGGGACCCCATCATTTGCTAGAACTGGGGACCCCGGTCTCACCCCTTGCTATAACCAGGCACGGCCCTAGGATAGATGCCGCCCTGTGCGAAATAATCTTTCGGTGCCCCACCACATCATTAAAAAAAATGCCCCATAAAAAAATTATAATGCCCCTTTAGTGCTCCCATACAGTATAATAATAATATTTAATAATATAATATATTACAACCCCTTCAAGGACCGAGTATTTTTTCCTCTAATTGTGCCCACAGTATTATGCCACCTGTAGTACCCCTACACAGTATAATGTTCGCTTAGTGGCCCCCACACAGTATAGTGACCCCCTGTAGATTTTGCCATATTGCCTCCCTGTAGACAGTGCCATAATCCCCCACCTCCTTTTTGTAGATCGTACCATACAGGTCCCCCCACCTCCCCCTTGTAGACAGTGCCTTACAGTCCCCCACCTCCCCTTGTAGACAGTGCACCCAAGCAAAAATAAAAATTGTACTCACCTAGGCCCCGTTCCCATGACGAACTTAGCTGCTCCATGATGGGACCCTGTAGCCTAGTACAGTGTTTCCCAACCTTTTCGGACTCGAAGCAGCACTGGAAAAATAAAATTTCCTCAGGGCCCGCCTACCAAAAATTGTTTTGAGAAAGACAGAAAACGGCTAAGAATAAGCACTACACTCGTAGGGTATGTTCACACACGTTTTTTGTAAGGCAAAAAAAAATCTGCCTCAAAATTCCTCAGCAACTGACAGCGTTGTTTTTTGTGTTTTTTTCTTAAGCTGTTGAAGCGAATGCAAAAGACGCAGGAAAAAAAGCTCCAAACGAGCGCCGCAGGTATTTTCTGCCTCCTATTAATTTCAATTGGAGGGCAGAGGCGGAAACCACTTGAAGACCATCAGCCCCCCACTCTCAGTAAAATGACCATCAGCCCACCACTCACAGATTCCCCCTGTAGGTAGCGCCACACAGCCCCTTGTAGGTAGCGCCACACAGCTCCTTGTGGGTAGCGCCACACAGCCCCTTGTGCGTAGCGCCACACAGCCCCTTGTAGGTAGCGCCAGACAGCCCCCTTGTAGGTAGCACCACACAGACCCTTGTAGGTATCACCACACAGCCCCCTTGTGGGTAGCATCAGACAGCCCCCTTGTAGGTAGCGCCAGACAGCCCCCTTGTAGGTAGCGCCAGACAGCCCCCTTGTAGATAGCATCACACAGCCCCTTGTAGGTAGCACCACACAGCCCCCTTGTGGGTAGCACCAGACATCCCCCTTGTAGGTAGCGCCAGACAGCCCCCTTGTAGGTAGCGCCAGACAGCCCCCTTGTAGATAGCGCCACACAGCCCCATTGTAGATAGTGCCACACAGCCCCCTTGTAGATAGCGCCACACAGCCCCCTTTAGAGTGCGCCACACAGCCCCCTGTAGGGAGCGCCGCACAGCCCCCTGTAGGGAAGTCAGCATATCCCCTTGTGTCACGGCGCGGGGTGTGGACCCACTGGGCCGTACCGCGTGGCAGAGTAGCAGCTGGCCAACAAGGTACAAAACAATGTATAGTTCAGAATGGGTACCTGAGGCAATGTAAACAGTAGCGGGAAGACACGACTTGACTTTCACAGCAGGTGACGCCGCGGATGCAGCGGGAAGACACGACTTGACTTTCACTTGTAGACACGATAGCACGGGATACAGGGTACAGGCAGCAGGAACAGGTAACACTGGGAACTGGAAAACACTGGGAGACCATTTGCAAGACAGACTTAGGTATACAACAACGCTCAGGCAAGGAACCAGTGGGCAGAGACCCTTATTGTAGTCCAGCAGCCATTTGGGCTGATAATTGATAGATGACAGCTGGATGCATACTGGTCCTTTAAGGACCCGGAAGACAGTGCCGGCATCTCCCAGGAGGGAGCGGAAGCCGTGAAGAGAGATTGCCGGGCCATGGGCCATGATCATCAAGGGGTAAGTCTGAACGACGACCCCTGGCCATAGACGTTACACCCTGTTAGGGAGTGCCACACAGCCCCCTGGTAGGGAGTGCCACAAAGCCCCCTGGTTGGTAGTGCCCCACAGCCCCCTGGTTGGTAGTTCCACACAGCCCACTGGTTGGTAGTGCCCCACAGTCCCCTGGTTGGTAGCGCCCCAAAGCCCCCTGGTCGGTGGTGCCACACAGCCCACAGCCCCCTGGTTGGTAGTGCCACACAGCCCACAGGCCCCTGGTTGGTAGAGCCACACAGCCCACAGCCCCCTGGTAGGTAGTGCCACACAGCCCACAGCCCCCTTATTGGTAGTGCCACACAGCCCACTGGTTGGTACTGCCCCACAGCCCCCTGGTTGGTAGTGCCCCAAAGCCCCCTGGTTGGTAGTGCCACACAGCCCCCTGGTTGGTAGAGCCACACATCCCCCTCGTAGGTAATGCCACACAGCCCACAGCCCCCTGGTTGGTAGTGCCACACAGCCCACAGCCCCCTGGTTGGTAGTGCCACACAGCCCAAAGCCCCCTGGTTGGTAGTGCCACACAGCCCACAGCCCCCTGGTAGGTAGTGCCACACTGCCCACAACCCCCTGGTAGGTAGTGCCACACTGCCCACAGCCCCCTGGCTGGTAGTGCCCCAAAGCCCCCTGGTTGGTAGTGCCACACAGCCCACAGCCCCCTGGTTGGTAGAGCCACACAACCCCCTGGTAGGTAGTGCCACACAGCCCACAGCCCCCTGGTAGGTAGTGCCACACAGCCCCATGTTTGGTAGTGCCACACAGCCCACAGCCCCCTGGTAGGTAGTGCCACACAGCCCACAGCCCCCTGGTAGGTAGTGCCACACAGCCCCATGTTTGGTAGTGCCACACAGCCCACAGCCCCCTGGTAGGTAGTGCCACACAGCCCACAGCCCCCTGGTAGGTAGTGCCACACAGCCCCATGTTTGGTAGTGCCACACAGCCCACAGCCCCCTGGTTGGTAGTGCCACACAGCCCACAGCCCCCTGGTAGGTAGAGCCATACTGCCCACAGCCCCCTGGTTGGTAGTGCCACACAGCACACTGCTCCCTGGTTGGTAGTGCCACACAGCCCACAGCCCCCTGGTAGGTAGTGCCACACTGCCCACAGCCCCCTTGTAGGTAGTGCAAGGACTACGAAATGATCCTGATAGCTGGCGGGCAATAGACATTCAAAAAAGGACAACTGTGCAGGAGCACACAAAATACCCAGCTTTCCCAGCTATCAAATAAATGTGTGGAAATAAACTAAGATATAACTTTTAGTTAGTCTAGCTAAAGGATTAATCCTTTTAGTTAGATTAAATAAAAAAGTCCAAATACAATGTCAGCCGCACAGTCTTATAAATCGTAGGTGGGTGCTGACCTGCCCAGGTCAGGGCTAACAGACCTGCTGTAGTAGAATCGAAAAATCAGGCAGCACTCCAAGGTATAAGCAAAATAGAAAAAGGTGCTTTATTGGTCCATATACACACGACGTTTCAGCTCAACACAGGAGTCTTTTTCAAGTGACTTGGATTCTAGATTAAATAAAAGTTATATCTTAGTTTATTTCCACACATTTATTTGATAGCCAGGAAAGCTGGGTATTTTGTATGCTCCTGCACAGTTGTCCTTCTTTGTAGGTAGTGCCACACAGCCCACAACCCCCCTGTAGATAGCAACCCCCCCCCCTTCCAGTATAGATAGCACCACTGTAGCTCCCTGAAGGAGTGGAATCCCCTTGTGGCTGGGGATTCCGCTCCTGGAGCGCTGCTTGATGTCTCTGTCCATATATGGACAGTAACATTCGGGAAAACTCCTGAAGCGGAATCCCCGGTCACAGCGTTGCAGACGCTATGACCGTCGATTCCACTCCAGGAGAAGCTCCTGTCGTCTGTGTCATTGGCTTCTCCTGGAGTGGAATCCCCGGTCATAGAGTCTGCAACGCTGTGACCGGGGATTCCGCTTCAGGAGTTTCCCCTGATGTCACTTTCCATATATGTACAGAAACATTAAGCAGCACTCCAGGAGCGGAATCCCCGGCCACATGGGGATTCCGCTCCTTCAGGGAGCTACAGTGGCGCTAGTAGATAGCAGAGCAGGAAGATACCTCCCTGCTCTGCTATAGTGCCGTCGCTAGCGCTATAGCAGCCGCAGCAGCTGCTAGCGTTGCCACCGCACTCATGCCCAGTGTCGCCGCTAGCAGCCGCTATGGCTGCTACAGCGGTAGTGACGGACACTAAGTGAAGAAGCGCCCGGGTGGAAAGGTGACTGCAGCCAGTGTGTATCCCCGCTGGTAGTTGCAACGGCGCGGGGATATACACACCCGCTGGCGCCCCTCTTGCAGTGTGGCAGCTTATGCCCTGTGCGACAGCACTGGTCGAACGTATCTAAGACCGGCCATGGCCATAACTGTGGCAAGGAGGAGTTTAAATAGAGTGGTGATCGAGCATGTTTATTGCTGCTGCATATAAAGTCTATGGAAAGGAGCACATAACTCTGACCCCCAGTAGTCGGGCCACCACCAATCTAAGATGTATCACCTATCTAGTGGATTGGGGATAAATGTTTTTGGAATACCCATTTAAGCCTGTGGTCTCCAACCTATGGCCTTTCAGTTTGCTGACAGCTGCATGCTGGTAGTTGTAGGATGGGGCTTTCGGATTAAGCTTTATTTATCTGTAGCATTTAAATGTATTCTCCTTTACTGACGAGTGTCCCAATAGTTCCCAAAGTGTCCCATATTCTCCTTGTCAATCTTTTTGTCTATTCTCTTTGAACCTTCTTTTCGGTCTTCTTCTCGATCTTCTCATTGATCTTCTAGCAGTCTTCTACTCTAATCTTATCCTTATTGTCGCTGGACCCATGTCCTGTGGCCACCACTTCGTATGGTCAATGTTTGGTGGCTTTTCTCCTCTAGGGACCACAAGGAAGGACAATTTTCTAAATAATTATCTTTTCTCCATAGGTGGGGGGACTGGACTAACATATATTGGTGTCCTAATGGGAATCTCATCAACTTTTCCTTACGAGTTGAGCCAAGACAGGGTTCTGGAGATGACACAACGGCCAACAACATGATGATGCAATGTTCAGATTCCAGCACTCTAACTGGAGAGGGAATGTCCTGGGGAGAATACGGAGGATGGAGTGGAGTTTGTACAAACGGTATTTGTGGTATCAAAACCAAAGTAGAAGGAAATCAAAGAGGTGGAGATGACACCGCTCTCAATGATGTCCAGTTTGAATGTTGTTAATTCTTCACCCTTCACCAGCCACAAACCGAATGAGATAAAATTCCTATAAATGTTGGTAATAAACTTACCATTATTAAAGAGACTTATACATGTTTTTTTATTATTAAACTATCATATGTTGTACTGTGCCACATAGCACCTGTGACGCCCCCTATAGGGTCAGCATAGTAATCACTATAAAGCAGAGTGACATGTACCATTGGTGGCACACCCCAAAGACCGACCCTGTTTGCAGTGTTCAGAGATCAGTGACTATCTTCCCTGGGTGAATTATATGTAAGAAATACAAAACACACAGGGATATTTCACACAAAGAGACCCCCGAAAAAATTCCTATAGAATTCAACCCCTCCTACAAAACACTCCACAACAAGGAACTAGTACCCTAACACAAGATCAAAGACTAGAAATTGTGCAATCCCGCAGATTATTTCTTAACAGTAAATATAATAAAAAAAATAAACAACACCTATACAAAACACTCCACAACAGGGAAATCTAAATCGGATACAAGATGAGAGAATTGAGACAGAAAGATCGTATAAAATTCCTCCAAAAAGTAAACCAAAGCAAACCCCTTTATACAATAACTCTACAGAGGTCCAGCAACCAAAAGAGAGTCTATTAAATTTTCACCTTCCTACTACACCGAACTCTCCAACAGAGAACCTTTTGGATATGTCCCTCTTTACCATTCATAATTCACCACCTATTTCTCCTACAGCAAACAACTCGAGTAAAAAATTGTCAAATTCCCTTTTACCAAACTGGGACAAATCACCGGAGTTTGATCAGAGAAATAACTTATTATTATCTCAACCATCCCACCCCTCAGTCAAATCTATAAGCACTATTATAGATAATACGAAAGAAGGCTCAAATATGTCAGTTCCATTTTTAACCTCAGTTTTTTCAAATGATCAATTAGATGAATCTATTCCATCTACTTCACAGCAACTCCTTTTTCCAAAGGACATAAACACACAATCACTAATCCCCATTACACATTTCTTTCATCCAAAAAAAAGAAAAAATGCTTCAGAGGAACTAGGGGAGGCAAAAAGAGGAAAAAAACAATAAAAACTCTAATACAAACCCCGAATCTAGAATACAGTTCAATATTCAACTTATCAAATCATATTCTGAATAGTGCAGAACTAACCCTTCTAAACAAAGGATTATCTTTTTGCCCCACATCTAAAAGCAATGGGTTTGAACTATTTCTGGACTTACATAAATTTACCAGAAAATTAACACTCCACAGACACTTTGAAATTTTAGCCACAAAAACCACATTATCTAATGAAATTACCCCCCTGAACACAAAGGAAATCCTAGAAAACAGTCAAATTGATCCTTTCACACACACAGAACTCAAACCCCCCTCCAAATTTTACCCAATAGGTAGTCAAGGAAATTTTGTGAATACATTCTACCATTTAGTTTCAACTGATCTAGAAAGCCTAGAGCTAGATAAAACAATTAAGAATAACAATTTGACCATAAATGAAATATCTGCCCTCAAAAATCTAAAAAAGAATAAAAATATAGTCATTAGATCAGCAGACAAAGGTGGTGGCATTGTCATACAAAATACTACAGATTACCAGTCTGAAGCCACCAGGATTCTATCAGATACGAATTATTACACAAAATTAACACATAATCCTCTATTTACAATTACAGAAAAACTCAAACATTTGATCAATCAGGCTTTTCTAAATAAAATACTAAACACAAAAGAAAAAAACTATTTAATACCTTCTAAGATCAACATGCCATTCTTTTATCATCTGCCTAAAATGCATAAAAATGCAAAAATACCACCGGGCAGACCCATTATATCGGGAATCCAATCACCGACCTGTCATTTATCCCATTATTTAGATATACTTTTCCAAAAGTATGTTCTAGAATTCCCAAGTTACCTTAACTCCTTAACGCCGAAGGATGGATATATCCGTCCTCAGCAGCTGCTAGTTCGCGCAGGAGGACGGATATATCCGTCCTGTGATCGCGCGGGTACTGACAGCGTACCCATGCGATCAGCGGCAGGAGCACGGCTGTTATACACAGCATGGCTCCTGCTGCAACGGCCGGAATCGAAGCACGCTCCGATTCCGGCAGTTTAACCCATTAAATGCCGCTGTCAATAGTGACAGCGGCATCTAATGTGTTTGACAGAGGGAGGGAGCTCCCTCTGTTACCCGATCGGCGCCCCCGCAAACAAATCGGGGGTCGCCGTCGGGTTTCCATGACAGCCGGGGGTCTAACAAAGACCCCCAGGTCTGTCTTCCGCAACTGCCTGTTAGGCGATGCCAGAGGCATGACCTAACAGGTTGCCTGTCAGTTTTACACTGACAGGCAATAATGCTTCGGTATACTAAGTATACCAAAGCATTATATATGCGATCAACAGATCGCATAGTGAAGTCCCCTGATGGGACACAAAAAAAATTACAATCAGTTAAATAAAGTTTGTGAAAAAAAAATAAAAATTACAGTCAAAGTCAAATAAAACTACTTTTTTGGCCCAAAAAGTGGTTTTATTTAGAAAAAGTGTCAAAACAAATCACACATACACATATATGGTATCCCCGCGATCGTAACAACTTGACCAATAAAATGAACACATTAATTAAACTGCCGGATAAACGGCGTCCAAAGAAAACCAAAAAAACAACGGCAAAATTCTCTCTTTTCTCCCATTCCCCCCATAAAAAATAAAATAAAAGTTAATCTATAAGTCCTATGTACCCCAAAATAGTACTGATGAAAACTACACATTGTCCCGCAAAAATCAAGCCCACATACGGCCACGTCGACGGAAAAATAAAAACGTTACGCCTCTTGGAACGCGGCGATGCAAAAACAAGTAATTTTTTTCTAAAAGGCTTTTTATTGTGCAAACGTAGGAAAAACATATAAAACCTCTACATATTTGGTATCCCCGTAATCGTGCCGACCCATAGAATAAAGTTAACATGTTATTTACGCTGCATAGTAAACGGCGTAAATTTATAACGTGAAAATTAATGCTAGAATAGCTGCTTATTTTCAATACTCTCCTAAAATAAAGTTAATAAAACTTAATCAATATATTATAAGCATCTAAAAATGGTACAATTACAAAATACAACTCGTCCCGCAAAAAACAAGCCCTTATACGGCTATGTCGACGGAATAAAAAAAAAGTTACGACTCTTGGAATGCGAGCGTGAAAAAACAAGAAATAATCCTTGGTCATTAACGTGCAAAATGGCCCGGTCATTAAGGGGTTAAAGATTCCGCACAATTAATAAGAGAGCTTGGTTCAATCAGTACGACAGATAACTCACTTCTCATTACTCTAGATGTTAGCTCCTTATATAGTAACATCGAGCATGAGATAGGTCTGAAAAACTTAAAAATAAGATTAGACAGAGATCCACTGCTTTTACCACCACAAAATGAATTTTTAATCAAAGGCATGGAATTCATTCTCAAAAATAATATTTTTACTTTTGACAAAGAAATATATCATCAAACGAGAGGCACAGCGATGGGGACTCGTGTAGCACCCAGCTATGCTAATATTTTTATGGGTATGTTTGAAGAGGTACATATATGGCAACACATGTGGGCAACCACCCATTTGACTTTTTTTAGGAGATTTATAGATGACCTCTTTATTATTTGGAAGGGAGACGTCTCCTCTGCTCTATCATTCTGCCAGTCCCTGAACAATAATATCTGGGGCATTAGTTTCACTTTTAATATCCAGGAAAAAGAAATTCAATTTTTAGACTTAGTAATCACTAAATCAACAGAAAATGTCATCACACGAACCCACTTTAAACAAGTGGACAGTAATAGCTACCTAGACTACAAAAGCGGCCACTACCGCAAATGGCTCCAGAACATACCTTACAGCCAATACATGCGTATCAGGAAAAACTGTACATCAAATACAGATTTTAACATACAAGGCCGTATTATTTATAAACGTTTTAGAGAGAAAAATGATCCCTGTACTCTTCTATCTGATGCATATAAAAAAACAAAAGACCTAAAACAACTGGATTGTGTTAAAATAGCTGAGCCAAAAAAAGCATTATTAAGTAAAGAAAAAACCAATAAATTTTCGTTCAATTTTATTACAAAATACAATAGTGAACACAAAAAAATTAGGGACATCATGTGCAAACATTGGCACATCTTGCAAAAAGACCCAATTTTAAAACACAATTTACCATTAAAACCGTTAATTACTTTTAGAAGAGCAAAAACCATCAAAAATATGCTTGCACCTAGCAGAGTAATTTTTCCTGATCATAAGAATGAAACCGAAGTAACCACTATTGTCAAACATACCAAAAAAGGCAGTTCGAAATGTGGGAGAATAAGATGCCTATGTTGTAATATGATTACTGAAACTGATACGTTCACATCAAATCAAACAAAAAATATATATAAAATTGATAAGCATTTAAACTGTCAGTCACAATATGTTATATATCTGATAAACTGCCAATGTGGCTTACAATATGTGGGCAGAACCACACAGCAATTACACTGCCGTGTTAATAAACATAGGTTCAATTGCAAGAACAAGTTTATGCTACATAGTATCTCTAGACACTGTATGTTAGCACATAGTGACAATTTTGATTGTTTCACAATTAGGGTATGTTCACACGGCGGGGGTCCGTAACGGCTGAAATTACGGGGATGTTTCAGCCTGAAAACATCCCCGTAATTTCAGCCGTACCGGCATGTGCAGGCGCTTGAACGCCGCGTCAATTACGGCCGTAATTAGCGCTGCTATTCATTGGAGTCAATGAATAACGGCTCCAACTACGGCCAAAGAAGTGACAGGTCACTTCTTCTACGCGGGCGTCTATTTACGCGCCGTCATTTGACAGCGGCGCGTAAATATACGCCTCGTGTGAACAGACAAACGTCTGCCCATTGCTTTCAATGGGCAGATGTTTGTCAGCGCTATTGAGGCGCTATTTTCGGGCGTAATTCGGGGCAAAAACGCCCGATTTACGTCCGTAAATAGGCCGTGTGAACATACCCTTACTCCCATTGAACAAATTTCAGCGTCCAACACCAACAGATTTGCGACTTTATGCAATAGAGAGAACTTCTGGATCTATAAATTAAAAACATTAGTTCCAGAAGGATTGAACGAAAAAATGGAGACAGTCATATAGTTATAACTAAACTTTTATTTAATTATATTTATTTATAATAAAACCTTTAATAAGATGATTTTTTGTAGCTATATGACTATTCATTTCATAATTATACAATAGCGCATTAACGGCAAGTGGTTTCTTCTATACATCAAACGAATATTCATAATAAATACAAAATAGCGTATTACTGTCAACGAATTATGATAATAAAAATGACAGTACTATGATATGATCAAATAAAAAATGATATCTTTTCACTATACAGTTGCTCAATCGCATTAAAAATGAATTATTTCATCTTGTTCATATTATAAGTGATGCTCCCTCATTTAAATTTTTTATTTTTTTTTTTTTAAATTTATTTTATTATATAATTTTTTTAAAATTAATATTGTTATTACATTTCTACCATTCTACATTATTTTAGCTGTTTAAGTAATTTTAAAATATATTTATTGTATCTCTTTTAAAATAACAGGTGGTACTGTCTCCTTTTAATCATTGATATTGTTTATTGTTGGGCTGTGTTCACACAGAGTTTTTTTTTTTTGTTTTTTTTTTTCTTCCTGCCCCAAAGAACTCGTCGGGAAACTCTGTGTGAACAGGGCCTTATAGTATATTAATATATTTGAACCTTTGGACAAATACAAGACCAAAGCAAAATAAAACAAAATAATTCTATGTAACATATAAGGTATAAACAAATTATTTTTAAATTGATTTGGTATTTTAATAGAAAAACAAATTATTTATACATACCTTTCTTTTGAACTGTTGTTTGACCTGCTAATTTGACCCGGTAGTTGTTTCCTTGTTAATTACTCATCTGTGTTATAAAACAGAGACTGATATCCACTGTTAAGCACTCGTACACTACCTGAGGAAGAGATCAGTACGATCTCGAAACTTTTTTTGTCGTAATTGTACCTGAATAAAGATCGTTTTAGCCTGAATCACCTCTTTTGAATGCAAACAATTATTTCCAACTGAGGATGCGCCAGAGGGAAATTCCTTTTTTTCTACCTATTCCCTATCGCTATCTTCCCTGGGTGGTCTAAGTAGTAGAACCAGAAGGAAGTTAAAGGGGTTGTCCAGGACTTTAATAATGACAGCCCATCTTTACTATAGGTCATTGATGTTTCATCCGTGGGGATTGGACCCCAAGTAACCTTGCTGATCAGAACTATGGAGGATCTATTGTGCTTTTCTTCATAGTGCTCCCTGATTTTTGGGGCAGGGAGAGGCCTCAATATTCAAAAAGCAAATGCAGCAGGGAGAGGTACACGTGTTGCGTTCCTTTGATGTGCCAGGGTCTGTTTTATGTTTCACTATGATTAACACACCATGAAAGGCACAATGTAAAAAAAGTTATCCTGGACCTTGTACACTGAATAAACCATTCTAAAACGTCTGTGACTGGGGGGAAGCTTTTGGTTTTCTACATGGTGATATGGAGGTCGTATATGTAGGGCAGAAAATAGCTGCTCTCTACCTATTGCTTATAAAAAGTATTTCTATCGTATATAGTAGATACTAGCTGTGCGCGCGACTTCGTACGCGCAGACCACTGAAAAATGTACCGATGCCGTTTTTTATAAGTATACTCCTAGCCTTGGACCATACTCAAAACAAATTGAAAAAAAACCAAAGACAATAAACAAACTTCAGTTAAAAATAGTTTTCTTTCAGCAGTCAGGTTCACTACAACAACGCTTCCCTGTAAATAATGTTAGCAGTAGAACCACCACGGATTTGCGCATGAAGATTGGTGGAGTTGCTAACATAGGAGAGAGCCACATAGAGCTGGCCGTGCGCAAAGCAGCTGACACTGAGGTCCACGCCCACAAGGCGCAGCGTTTGGCCCTGTGCTTTGTTGATGGTCATAGCTGTAGCGTCGATGGACGTGGGCCGTCGGGTTTACTCACCTCCCGACGCCCGCAGCCATGGATCCATGAGCGCTGGCCCCCATCTCCCTCCTAGGAGACGCCAGCGCTCACTTCCGCTCCGTCCGGCTGTGTCCCGTAGGGTGCGCGCGCACGCTCGCGCCCGGCCTTAAAGGGCCAGCGCGCGCAAAATAGCAAGTCGTCATCATCATCAACTGCCACGATTTCCTGGTCTATAAGAAGGCCCCTGGCCTTCTAATCCTTGCCTGAGCGTTGTTAGTTTTCCCAGTCTGTCTTTCAAATGGTCCCTTACTGTTTCCCGTTCCAGTTGTTACCTGTGCCTTGTTCCCCATTCCTGTTTCCCGTGCTGTGCCTTAGTATGAAGTCGTGCCACGTCCTGTGTCATCTGCCACGTCCGGAGGAATCCGCCACGTCCTGTGTTGTCTGCCACGTCCGGAGGAATCCGCCACGTCCTGTGTTGTCTGCCACGTCCGGAGGAATCCGCCACGTCCTGTGTCATCTGCCACGTCCGGAGGAATCCGCCACAGCCTGTGTCTTCTGCCATGTTCGAAGGAATCCGCCATGTCTGGCGCAACCTGCGGCTCCTGTGTCATCCGCCACGTTTGGCGTTATCTGCTGCACCCATCTCCATCTGTGCCAGAGCTGCGGCCACGGTCTGGACTATCCAGGTACCCTTGTGCGGGACATTGTATTTCTGGGGTTTCCTGTTGTTTGGCCAGCTGCCTCCCCGCTACGGCGGTACGGCCTAGTGTGTCCACTAACCAGCACCATGACAATAGCGTAATAGCGCTGACAGGAAACTGTACACGTTTAAAACTGAAGGACATTTGGAATGAGGGCGATTTGGGGTATAAAAACGCTATCACCTGCGCCGCATCCTGTTAAAATCTCAGTTTCTATCACGTTTTGTTGTAGATTTGTGATTTTTAGTCGGGTGCCATTACATAGTTTTGGTGGGCTGAAATTTCTAAGGAGAATTATGGGGACGCCGACTTTTAAATTATTTTTGTGTGACGGAAGACCGGGTGTGCTTAGGGAATTTAAAAATTCCACCGGATAGTTGGTAGTGTCTTCTTGTTCAATGGCTCTGTTGATAGAGATATATTCTGCACTTTCCCCATGAATACACGTCAATATTTCAGCATTTATTGCTGCTGCCTGGTCGTTGCGACTCTTTCGCTTAGCCAAGAGTTTTTATGATTTGATATTTGCGTTGGGTCACCATACACAGAAGAAGTAAGGTCTTGCCGCGATGGAACAGTACAACATAAATTATCAGGCAAAATAACTTTCCCTTCTTCTTGCGGATACGTGCCCTCACCAATTTTTAGGAATAAATCTGAAAACTCTTGTGCATTTGTGTTGCCTCCTGTTCGCGCCCGCTTATTTATTGTTAAATGCATCAGTATAACGTTGCGCCACAGACTTGAGCTCTTTCGGCAGGCTCTAATTTCATCTGCCCTCGTTCCTCGAGGTATGACTAGCAAAGTCTGCCTAAAATCGCCACAGAAAAGCATTGTCATACCACCCATGGGCCGGTCATTTTTGTCTGATATCTCGCAAAGTTCCTTCTTACCGCTTTCCGGTTTGCCATAGTGTACTCGACCCATATTACTAAGCAGCAATCGCGTAGATCCCTTGCTTTGTCGCTCTTTCTAGAAACATTACACACTGGGCTTTCCGTAAGATTCAAGTCAATCGGGATCTCAAACATTGTCTGGGTGGTTTTGCCTCCGGGCAACAATGTGGCTGCTATGCCCGATGAAGCGACAATTTTGCTTTGATTGCGTATTTAGGCAAAGATGACTTTGGTGCCATCTACGCTATGACACACGCAATCTAATATCATACGCTGTTCCGCTGTCAGACTCGAGACACCGTTTTGCAATGTTTCGGCCAGTTCCGCTGGATTATAGATTATTTCCGCCGCATACTCCCTGTTTATGTGTTCCCCGTCTAAAGCTGGTGCGGGCATACCATATTGAGAGACGGGATTACCCCCTATAGATGTAACTATGTCTTGGCTAGCCAGCAAACATTGTCGTTCATATTGCTTTCACGCAACCTGTCGTTCAGTTTGCAGTTAGGGTATGTGCACACGATGTGAGGCTTTTACGTCTGAAAAGACAGACTGTTTTCAGGAGAAAACAGATGCCTCGTTTCATACGTAAAAGCTCCTCCTCGTATTATGCGAGGCGTCTTTGACGCTCGTAAATCTTGAGCTGCTCTTCATTGACTTCAATGAAGAACGGCTCAAATTACGTAGCAAAGAAGTGTCCTGCATATAATGTATATAAGTGTCCTGCACTTCTTTCCCGAGGCAGTCAATTTACGCGTCGTCGTTTGATATCTGTCAAACGACGACGCGTAAATGACAGGTCGTCTGCACAGTACGTCGGCAAACCCATTCAAATGAATGGGCAGATGTTTGCCAACGTATTGTAGCCGTATTTTCAGACGTAAAACGAGGCATAATACACCTCGTTTACGCCTGAAAATAGGTCGTGTGAACCCAGCCTTATTGTTTAGTTGTGCATTCCTGAAAAAGTCTTCAACTAACTGTCCGAGCCCTTTGAGACAACCAATCAGATTACAGTTTTTTGAGGCAGCTAGGTGCATGAAACCAGCGAGCGGATTGGTTGCTTTATCTCTCTTTTATGTGTAATATCCAATCCAGACAAATGTTGGAACTGTTGTCCATAGCAACAAATCAGATTACACTTTAGATTCTTGTGAGGCAGCTAGGAGAATGAAAGCAGCAACCTGATTGGTCATTTTATCTCCCTTCTATGTGTAAGAACCAAAATAAAACAAATGTTGGAACTTTTGTCCATAGCAACCAATGAGAATGTAGTTTACATTCTTGTGAGGCAGCAGGTGAATGATAGCAGCGCTCTGATTGGTTGCTCTATCTCCTTACTATGTGTAAAAATCAATGTAGAGAAACGTTGGAGGTGTTGTCCATAACAACCAATCAGATTACAGTTCTTTTTTTCTGAGGCAGCTTGGACAATGAAAGCAGAAACCTGATTGGTAGTTATATGTGCCTCCGATGCATAAAAAAAAACAATATAGACGAAAGTTGGAGTTGTTGTCCTTGCAAAATTTGCATATCTTCTGATTGAGTGAACCGATTGCGATGAAATAAAAACTAAATGTTACTTCAAGTTGAACCCTATGTTTTTCCATCCGAATTTGGTGCGTAGTCTTTACGTGATGCGTGCACAAACAGACAGACAAAAAGTGAGGAGGGTTGTCCACGTACTTTGGCCACATGATGCACATTTGAGGTGGTTTTCCTATGACCTTTTGAATTGCGTTCCTCCAGATTCCCCGGTCTTATGTTTGGTGTGTTCATGATTTTCTGATTATTTTCCCCTATGCTTTCTACCTACTTGTTAACCCCATCTCGTCATCTGCCGTATATATACGGTACACGTCGGGTGGGGGAGCATGGAGCGGGCCCACGGGCTGAGCCCACTTCACAGAACGAGGGTGTCGGCTGTGTGTTACAGCCGACACTTCCGGGTAGCGAGCGGGATCTCGCTTTTTTAACCCGTTAAATGCCCCAGTCAATAGCAACCGTGGCATTTAAATGACTAAAAACAGGGGGCGACCCCCCCTAACATTCGAACGCCGCCCCCGTGGCGGGATCAGGGGTTGCCGTTGGTTGGCATGGCAGCCTGATGAAGGCCCCTAGGTCCGCAGGGCTTCATAGGAATCTGTCAGTATCACGATATACTGCAATACATTAGTATTGCAGTATATCGTACAAGCGATCCAGCGATCGCTGGTTTAAGTCTCCTAGGGGGACAAGTAAAAAACAGTAAAATAATGTTATTTTTCATTTAAAAAAAAATTAAAATGTAAAGTTAGCCCCCCCTCTTCCCATTTTCCCAAAAGCACAATGTAAAAAAATAAAAAACTAACATAAATGGTATTGACGAGTGCGTAAAAGTCTGAACTATTACAATATATCATTATTTAGACCGCACGGTGAACGCTGTAAAAAATTTACAACGGCAGAATTGCTGTTTTGTGATCACTTTATCTACCACAAAAGAATTAAATAAAAAGTGATCAAAAAGTCTCATGTACCCCAAAATGGTACCAATAGAAACTGCAGCTCGTCCCGCAAAAACTAAGCCCTCATACCGCTAAATCGACGTAAAAATATAAAAAGGTATGGCTCTCAGAATATGGCAACAAAAATCTAAGGGTATGTTCACACGGCGGGGGTCCGTAATGGCTGAAATTACGGGGATGTTTCAGCCTGAAAACATCCCCGTAATTTCAGCCGTACCGGCATGTGCAGGCGCTTGAACGCCGCATGAATTACGGCCGTAATTAGCGCTGCTATTCATTGGAGTCAATGAATAACGGCTCCAATTACGGCCAAAGAAGTGACAGGTCACTTCTTCTATGCGGGCGTCTATTTACGCGCCGTCATTTGACAGCGGCGCGTAAATATACGCCTAGTGTGAACAGACAAACGTCTGCCCATTGCTTTCAATGGGCAGATGTTTGTCAGCGCTATTGAGGCGCTATTTTCAGACGTAATTCGGGGCAAAAACGCCCGAATTACGTCCGTAAATAGGCCGTGTGAACATACCCTTAATTGTATTTTTAACAATCCGTTTTTTTCTTGTAAAACTAGTAAAACATAAAAAAAACGATATAAATGTGGTATCGCTGTAATCGTTTTGACCCGCAGAATAGAGTTAACAGGCCGTTTTTACCGCATGGTGAACACTGTAAAAATAGAACCACCCAAAAGATTGAGGAATCGCTGTTTTATTCCTATTCCACCCAACAAATATATTCTTTTACAGTTTCCCACTACAATAAATGGTGTTGTAAAAATGTACAACTCGTCCCGCAAAAAACAAGCAATATTGATTAAAAAATAAAAAAGTATTGGATTTTGGAAAGTGGGAAGGAAAAATCGAAAGTGAAAATCCGAAAAATGGCTGCGGCGGGAAGGGGTTAAAGTAACCGAGATGTCTACAGAATAATAAATGTGTCCATCCTAACTAGATTAAGACAGGTCATCCTATTGATCAACAACTACTTAAATTTTCGCTACTTCTTGAATATTTTACTGTAAACAACAGAATCTTTATGACCATCGATGCTTCAGAAAGAGGAAACGTCAAATGCACCGTCCATGAGAGAACTGTTCGTCCATTGTTCATATCCAGGGCAGGACTGTTATGAGGAAGTTTCCTACAAAGAGCACAAACAATTCTACTTAGATGTGTCTTGCAAGGAGCGAATATCTAGAAATTCGTTTCGGGGATGATTTTAAATTAATTTCAGTCCAAATAAATTTGCCGCAAAATGCAAGTACCCCGTTAGCCCTGCCAGACCCTCTGATGTCTTCTAGGACTGTATCCAAGTGGAATATGGTTCCAGTTAACATCAGAGAGTCAAATAAGGCAATCGGAAGTAGCAAAAGGGAAAAAAAATGGATTATCCTTCCCGGCGCTGTCCCTCGTTAGTATAACAAAAAAGTTGCAGTTCTTTCTAATGTATTTTTCTAAGATTTATCTCCAAGAAAATCGTAAGATCGAAAAAGGCTGAAATTCCATATGTTTATTATGATGTCGGTACAGCAACGCGTTTCGAGATCTCTTCATCAGGCTTTAAAACACATACAGTACTAAGGTGACAGCAGTCGTTATATATATATATATATAGAAAATGGAAGGTGTTGATCCCTGCTTTGGACCTGTATATTTCGCTGACAGCCTCCCTGGTTGTTATAGTAACAGCAGGAGGACTACAGAAGCCTGGGGGGACCGGAAAAGGAATTGGAGGCTGGATAGCGTCCTTGGCAGTTGTGTAGGCTGGGTAGCGTACTTGGTAGTTGTGGTAACGTACGGAGCATATATATTTTTTGTAATAGTTTTTTTTCTTTTCTATAGTATTAAAACTGAAGATACAAAGGGGTAAACATACATTGCAAGACAACCGGTAGTAGATCTAATTATTTAAGGAATGGTTAACACCAATTTCCATCCTATAGATTTTCAATCTATAAAGGGGATATGGAAATGGGACTCTTATCACTGAACCAATACTTTTAAATTATTATTATTTTCACCATAATACTTGACAGGTGACGTCACTCTCTGTCCGCTGTGTTGATCTTCCATGCCATGTATTGTACAGCAAGTAAGGCGCATGCGCGGTCCCTGCAATTCTCTCGACTGTGCATGCGCGTTACTGGCTGTACAACACAGAACAGCCCATACATGGCATGGAAGATCAACACAGCGGCCAGAGCGTGACGTCACCCGTTAAGTACCTCACCTCAGCATCTGGAAACGGGGTCAATTTGGAAAATGTAAGTATATTACAAATTTATTTACATTCATAACTTACAAGTTATGCACATGCACATTTTAACTCAGAAAACCCCTTTTAGCATACATCACCAATGTGGCAGGACCTCAGCCCTTGGGCATGTGATCTCAGATTGGGTGAATTACAAGATAAATTCCACTACAGGTACACCCTTATGAAGCGTCCAATATGGCAGTTTCACTAGGACGTCTTTCTTAATATCCCTTATGCTCTTAAATCCATCATAACCCAATTCACAAATAACCGGATCCCAGGGGATTTCAACCCTATATCTCTCCACAATTTCTTTAAGCATATCCTCCCAGAATCTATTTATTTGGGGACTTGACCACAACATATGGATTAAGTCTGCCTCTTCCCCTGCACACTTAGGATAATTTACTTTCCGATCTTTAAACATTTTAGCCGACCTATATGGTGAATAATGCACCCTATTAATGAAGAGTTGTGTGACCCTAAGCTGAGGTCCATGAGATAGTTTAGGAATATTTCCAAGTATTCTCTTCCATTGGAGCTCTTCTATCTCCCCCATATCGTGTATCCATCCCACCTTAGCAGGGATTAAAATAGCTCGACTCTTTATATCACTCATTACTTTATATATCTTTGAGAGTCTCCCTTTCCTACCACTTTCCTCTATTCCCAACATCAAGGTTACAAATGGGTTCTCCTCCAACTCCTCGGTCATTTGCCTCCATTTATGACCAAGTGCAGGTCTGAGCTGTAAGAACCATAATATATCTTTCTCCTCAAGTCGATATTTCCTCGTTAGCTCATGGAACAGTTTTAGTCCCCCTTCTTTAAGGATCTGTCCTAATTTATATATCCTCTTCTGCTTCCAAAATTTACACTCATTAGTAAAATAATAAACTCCCATATTTGTATTCCCCCATATAGGCATGCTACTATAGTAACCATCCGCTACCAGTCTCTTAGCTACTACTTTCCATACCATAGTGTACATATACAAAGAGGGAAACTCACTCCTGTATCTTCTCCCCATTCCAGAATTTCAAGCATGTTATAATTCTACCAGATTGGGAATCTATATCCTAGGGCCCTAACCCAAACACTATCCATTATGTATGGAGCACATTGAAGAATAGCAAGAGAACTATGGAAGCTTGGAGGGACCAACAGAAGTTAAAGGTTGGACTGCGTCTTGGTTTTTACGGTGGCGTACGGAAAAAGTATGAAGAATACTCGATGTGACAAGGAGAAAGGAGGGATAGGATGGTAACTGGATGGCTGGAGTGCCATTATGTGCTTCACAGTTTGCAGTATACTTGGGCGTAAGGGTGACGGCCTGTTAATTTGTTCCATACTTAAGCAAAAATGTCCTTTGTGGAGACCATGAGTCACTAGGTATTATTCGTAGTGGTGATGACGACATGTATAGATAAGAGCAACTTAAAGAGTAACTAAACTTTCAACAAAAATCATAGTGACGTGTCAGAAGTTTTGATCGGTGGGAGTCCGAGCACTGAGACCCCCACTGATCGCTAGAATGGAGCGGCAGAAGCGCTCGGGTGAGCGATGAGTCGCTTGGTTTCTGATCGGCTTTTCTTGGAAAGCAAATGTAGCGGTGTACGGACTCAATAGAAAGTAAATGGGCCCGTAGACCGCTACATCGACTTTCCAAAAAAAAGCTGATCAGAAACTAAGCGGCTCAGCGCTCACCCGAGCAATTCTACCGCTTCGTTCTAGCGATCGGTGGGGGTCTAAGTGCTCGGACCCCCACCGATCAAAACTTCTGACATTTTACTATGACATGTCAGAAGTTTGTTGAAGGTTTAGTTACACTTTATGTCCTGTGTTCGTGTCCAATGTTGTTATGTTTGGGTTTGAGGACCAAAACTATATCAATTAAATGATAGTTTCTTTTATCTCATTTAGATCATTGGGTACCTAAGTGTTCGATTGGTGCGATCGAATAGCAGTTGTAGTATCCTTTATGTTGTATCGTACGATGTCTGGATCTACGACGTTGTATGCAGTTATTCACACAGTTTGACCGATGTTTATTTAGTCGGCAATGCAGAGTTTGTATTGTTCTACCGACGTATTGTATATTGCATCTTCAATTTATCAAATAGGTCACAGAGCTAGATTTGCAGTTGAGGTTATATGTTATACTAAAAATATCCCCTGAGTGTGTTATGTGGAAGTTTCCTACAAAGAGCACAAACAATTCTACTTAGACGTGTCTTGCAAGGAGCGAATTTCAGGAAATTTGTTTCTGGGCTGATTTGAAATTAATTTCAGTCCAAATAATTTTGCCGCAAAATGCAAGTCCCCCGACAGCCTCAAAGACCCTCTGATGTCTTCTAGGACTGTATCCAAGTGGAATATGGTCCTAGAAGACATCAGAGAGTCAAACAAGGCAATCGGGGCACTTGCGATTCCACAAAAATAAAAAACATACTCGCCACTTCGGTTGTTCCCCCGTAGCGACGCGTCCCTGCCGGCAGGTGAGATGACGTAGCTGTCCCATGTAAATTGCTGCAGCGGTCACTGGGAACAACTTCTTCATGACGTAGTTTTGTCCCAATTGATTGAGTCTCTCTCTGGTTATAGATTTTTTTATGTATCGAACAATAAACTTATCTTTATTATATTGGGTGTGCGCTCGTTCATAATGTACTTCTTTACTATTAGTATTTGCTTTTTTGCACATTTGTAGCACCCCATCCTTAGTATCATTTTTTCAGTGGTTTCCATACTTTCCAAGTTCCGTAGCTGTCCCACGTGACCACTGTAGCCTGTGATTGGCTGCAGCGGTCAAGTGGGACAACTATGTCATCTCACCTGCCAGAAGGGAAGTGTCGGGAGAAAAGGGGATGTGGTAAGTATGTTTTTTTTTTGTATGTCCTCTTCTTCCTGTTCTTTTCTTTCTTAAATCGGAAAAATCGTGCCCGGTGTTTTGACAATTTATGCACCGCAAACCCCAAAAGTTTTTCATTTTGGTGAATGCAAAAATTTTGGGAAATTCAGACCAAATGAGACTTGTGCTGAATCGGTTCGCTCATCTCTAGATGTGTCCAGTAGTTGCTTAAAGGGGTTGTCCAGGCACGAACAACTGATGACCTATTCACAGAATAGGTCATCAGTATATGAGCGATGGGGGTCCAACACCCGAGGCCTACACCGATCAGCTGCTCCAGCTGCTTCCAGGCGCTGGGTATTATGCAGGGTATGCAGTATTTGGATGTTATGCAGGGTTTTCCGTGACTGGAGCCATCTGCTTCCAGCATGTACATCCGAGGCCGTAGGCAGCCGGAGCAGCTGATCGGAGCGGGGTCTGTGTGTCGGACCCCCACAATCATAAACTGATGTCCTATCCTGTGGATAGGTCATCAGTTGTCCATGCCTGGACGACCCCATTAATGCATACCCAGGAGCTCGTATGTGCAGCCTGAAAACTTAAGAGGTTGTGGGAACAGGCTTGTCGCTAAAGGGGGTTTAGAGGTTTTGTTTCACCCAAGCCCTGGTGCCTCAGGGGCCCAAATGCCTCTCTGTCACATAAGACTCCAGTTTTATAAATGGCACATGGTAGGTGGGGGTTCCGGTTACAAATTTGGCATTGGGGGCTAGGAGCTTCAAGTTACGTCTCTGTGTGGGGCTGTACTTAAGATTCATGGGATGCTTCATTCAGTGGGCATAACTATAAAGGGTGCAGAAATAGCAGTTATCCCTGGGCTATGTTTCCTAATGGGGTCCAATGACCCCCTGTCACATAAGAAGTTCCCAGTATTATGAATGGCACATGGTAGTGGGGGGCCATTTCGGTCCACAAACTTACTTTTAAATTTTGAAGTTTTCATCGAGTCTGTTTGGTGGCACATGGAGCCCTACACGCATTTATTACGGACCATAGGCCACTGTATGGTGCCTAGATCATCTAGGTTTATAATTAGGACATCCATTATTGGTTTAGAAGGGATGGGAGAGCCTGAAAAACAATTGCTGCCCATAGTTCAGATAACATTGGACATGTCCACCACATTTAAAGAAGAATAACTCATTTGTCCATAACCTCTCAAAAATAGGGTCAGCAGTTGTGGGTTATATGGGACAGACATGTAGGGATGAAGTACCATCAGAGACAGGATTTTCTTTTGCTTTTTCCTCCCTACCTTAAAAAGCCATAACTTTTATTTTTTCGTCAATATAGCCGTATGAAGGATTGTTTTTGAAGTTTTTACGGCACCATTTTTTTAACCATATAATGTACTGGGAAACTGGGAAAAAAATATTTGTCGGCTGGAATAAGAGTATTGCAGCATATTGTGTTTTTACTGGCTCCTATTCAGCCCTGCCTCTGACAGGACTTCATAGGAGCAGAGGGATGGCAGACTTGGAGGCTTAATTAGGCCCCCAGGCTGCCCTGCCAACCATCGGCACCCCGCAATGGTGTGTTGGAGGGCCAATGGGGCCAACCCCACATTTCAATGGCTAAGTTGCTTCGGTTGCTGTTGTTGACAGGGTTATATCTGATCCCGGCTGTTGTCCGACTGTTGCATTGAGGTGTCGCCTGACAGAGTATGGAGTGGGCTTGAGACCCTTTTTCATGTGACAATTATCGGGCAAACAAGCGTTTTGTGAATGCTTGTGCCTGTGTAAACAGGGCAACGATCAGCCGATGAACGAGCAGACACCCGTTCATCGAATGATCATATCGTTTACACAGCCTAAAATATCATCGTTGTCGGCAGCACATCTCTCTGTTTAAAGAAGGGGACATGCTGCTAACATGATAGAAATGTATGGAGATGAACGATCGTTGTAACGAGCACTCGTCCCCATACATAGCCCCTTGTGAAAGGAGCAAAAGAGCGCCGATCAATGAGCTGTTTCGTTGATCGGCGCTCCTTTACACGGACCATGTTGGGTCGCGTAAGAGCCTGCTCCATAAATCCTCTTCCGGGCTATGACGTAACCCTAGATCAAATGCTGGAAAGGGGTTAAATTCCATGTGGTTGGTAGATCTAGAGATCTTTTGAGACCAACCAAACTCCCACTTATGTTGCTAGAATGCTTCATAGTGGGTTGAAAAAAGACCTAAGTCCAACATATTCAACATTCAAAACCCATAGTTTACTCAAAAGAAGGCGAAAAACGCCCGGCAACGATCATTTGCATATTTATATAAATATATGACCCCTGAATATTTCACTTTAGAGTAAATATATGAAGTTCTGACAAGTTTTCTTCATAACTAAGATCTTCCATGCATCAAGCTAATTTAGTTTTCTTCTCTAGAAGCCATACCCTTTCTAATGCAAGGCAACGTTAGTTGGCTTTAGAGGAAGCAGACTGGCTTTGAGCGTTATCATTCAGTTTATAAACAATAATTACACCCAAAAACTTCTCCATTGTAGACATAGTGACTTTATAGTGACCCTTACAGAGTATAATTATTTTCTTTCTTGTCTTCCCACTAGAACGTATATGGATTTTTTGCAAACCTTTGGCATAACCAGGCCCTGGAACTTACTGAGTTTGACTGATGGGCTAGGGAAACAAACTTGAAATAACATATGTGTAAGGGCTTATTCACACGGACTAGGGGAAACTCGGATGTGAAAAACGTTGCACCCGTGCGGGACCCGTTCCCACCGGTCCCTCATAGACTTGAGTCTATCGAGGGATCCATGAAAACGGAAGACAATAGGACATGTTCTATTTTTTAACGGGCCCTTCACACGGTTCGTTAAAACAACGGCCGTGTAAACGGCCCCATTGAAAAACATGTGATCCTTGTGACTGCCGTTGTTTGAACGGCCATCACACGGACGTATTCAACGTTCATGTGAATAAGCCCTAATTTGGATATATTGGTAGAATGCTTTCTTGTGATGGAAGTAGGTGGTGGCTAAGTGCTCAAAGCTTTGTTACCCATTATTCTCCTATAAAATAGCCAGAGCCGTTCTCAAATTCTGGGATGAAATATTCATGCAAATTCAGCACCTATAGGCCTCTATCCCTCATATCGTACTATAGCAGCTTGCGAGTGACTCCTATTTTTCCAAATAATTGGTGTAGCTATAGGGTATGCAGAGGTAGCAGTCCTAAGCATAGAGTCCCTACATCTGGTCAAAGCCAATAAAAATTAGCAAAGACCTGATCTTGTAGCTTAAGTGATGTTTATGGGCATAGGAGTAAGGAACAGTCCAATATTGTATGTGTGATGTATCCAGAATTGCTTTAATGGAAATGTCTGGATGTCTCATTACCATCAGCAAGCCAAACTGTCTTTTGTGGGATCTATATGGACCCTTGTACGTCTTCTTTTACAACCACAATGCCATAACATTGTCCACCCAAGGAGACCATTTTTGGGACCAAAACTGGAGAAAAGCAACAGCTGGAAACATTTTCATTTCCTGAAATCACAACGCGAGCCTGAGCGCACATGTGGCATGTAGAAATTCATGGCACCATAAATCCGAGCAAATAGAATTTTTTTTTAATCTGTCGAATGGCGGCAGAGCCTGCTGTAGAGCCCATAGGAAAGATTTCTTTAGAAAAAGAGATCCTGGCAATGGTAAGGTCTAAAGTAGAAGCTTGTGGCAGGATCAGAGACGGGAGGTATTTTTTACCATTTGTCTTGGTTGACCTCCTCTTGGAAGCTTCAGATAAGTTCATTCTTCTTCTTCGATATTCCTCTGAATTTGGCACTTTAACTGAAGGCCTGTCCACCGCTTCTTCCAGTGCAGATTACCATTTAGTGAAATCCTTAGACGACAAAGAATGAAAAGTAGGGTTCGAAGACTCGGAGCAATTTAGTAAACTTGCTCCTTCTTTTCCTGCTTGCTAATTGGCTCATATCCACCATGGTCTGTTATGTTCTGGGGCCTTTAACTGGGCAATGCATTTATCCTGCGGTAAGAAGTAATTTTTGTACACCCCCTTTGGCGGTCCTCGAACGCAAGTCTACTACTGAAAAATCAGTGCACCTTCAATAAGTATTGGTTGCAGATAAGTGAAAAAGGCTTTAGTTGAGCCTAGTTAAGCTTTGGTTAGGTGCAGAGTGATAATCTAAGTGTCCACCACCATCAGCATCCATGATGAGGCCCCTTATAGGTGTTGTCCAGGCATGGACAACTCATGATCTATCCATAGTATAGGTCATCAGTATATGATCAGTGGGGTTCCAACCCGCACTGATCACTTGCTCCGGTTGCCTCCGGGTGCCGGATGTTATGCAGGGTATGCAGTATTCGGAGCCGGAAGCAGAAGGCTTCGTACACTGCATAGCGCGACCTTGCTGCAGAACTGCAACTCTGTTCCTATTTGCCTGAGTAGGAGTGGAGCAGCAGTTCTGCAGCCCAGCCGCTTCCGGCTTGGATATCCGGTGCCCGGAGGCAGCCGAAGCAGCTGATCGGTGCGGGGTCTGGGTGTTGGACCCCCACTGATCATATACTAATGACCAATCTGGTGGATAGTTCATCAGTTTTTCTGTGCCTGGACAACCCCTTTTTAAGTGTAATCTTTGAATACATTGGGTGAATGAATCTGTCATGTTTAGTGAATCTCAAATCAAAACCAGACATATCAAGTCACCTAATGAAATCTATGGGCTAGTAAATTGGATGATCGATTCTCACATGACTATTTATCTACATAGAGAACACAAATAACATTGACTATCTAGACCATAATAAAAGACTAGATGTTCTGTATTGAATCCATAGCAAGACCAACCATAAATGTAGAATACAGAAATGTTCTTAATGAATAAAAATCTTTTGTTTGTTTATTGTAACAATCTTAAACCAGGAAATCAGATATCATCTGGCGATGAGCCAAGTTCCTTATTCCATATATATATATATAAGGGTTCGTAACCAGCCATGACCATCTACCACCAGCTTCCATCCATACATGGTGAGACCTTCATACAGAAGACAAGATGTTGCCCGTCATTCTACTCTTTGTAATTCTGCAGAACTTAGTAGCAGCTCAGACCAAAGTAACCGTTCCAAATGGAGAAACATGGGGTGACTGGGGCTCCATGGAGGTTTGTGATGAAGGAACGGAAACACGTGGCTTCCAGCTTAAAGTGAGTAATGTATGGAAGAATATGACGTAGATGTAGTAGTAAGTAGTGGGATTACTTACTAGAACTGAACACTCATATTTTATGTTTTGGGCGTTAATAGGCAGAGAGATAAGAGACGATAGAAAAAAAAAAGAATAGGATCAAAATAAAATGAGGACTATAAAATAAAAGGCACAAAGGGAATGGGGCAGACATGGTGACAAGGAATAGGACATAGGTATATACAGAGACAAGGATGTATGTATAGGCAGGGAGTATGATAGATGTATAGACAGGGACTAGTGCAGATGTATAGACAGGGACTAGTACAGATTTATAGACAGGGACTATAACGGATGTATAAACAGAGACTATGACGGATGTATAAACAGAGACAATGACGGATGCATAGACAGGGGCTATGATGGATGTATAGACAGGTACTAGGACGGATGTATAGACAGGGACTAGGACAGATGTATAGACAGGGACTAATATGGATGCATAGACAGTGAGTAGGATGGATGTTAGACAGGGACTAGGACAGATGTATAGACAGGGACTAGGACAGATGCATAAACAGAGACAATGACGGATGCATAGACAGGGGCTATGATGGATGTATAGACAGGGACTAGGACGGATGTATAGACAGGGACTAGGACAGATGTATAGACAGGGACTAATATGGATGCATAGACAGTGAGTAGGATGGATGTTAGACAGGGACTAGGACAGATGTATAGACAGGGACTAAAACCGATGTATAGACAGGGACTAGGACAGATGTATAAACAGGGACTAGGACATGTGTACAGACAGGGACTAGGACGGATGTATACACAGAGATTAGGATGTATGTATAGAAAGGGACTATAACGGAAGCATAGACAGGGATTATGACGGATGTATACACAGAGACTAGGATGTATGTATAGACAGGGAATATAACGGAAGCAAAGACAGGGACTATTATGGATGTATAGACAGGGACTATGACGGATGTATACACAGAGACTAGGATGTATGTATAGTCAGGTACTATGACAGATGTATAGACAGGGACGATGACAGATGAATAGACAGGAAATATGATCAATGTATAGACAGGGACTAGGACAGATGTATAGACAGGGAATAATATGGATGCATAGGCAGTGAGTAGTATGGATGTTAGACAGGGACTAGGACAGATGTATAGACAGGGACTAGAACATATGTACAGACAGGGACTAGGACAGATGTTAAGAGAGGGACTAGGACAGATGTAAAGACAGGGACTAATATGGATACATAGACAGTAAGTAGGATGGATGTATAGACAGGGACTAGTACTGATACAGACAGGGACTAGGACAGATGTAATAATAAAGTTGTGAATAATAGTGGAGTTGATATATCATGTGCTTTATATTCATTTTAAACGGCTCTGAATGGAATTGCTCTATATTGCACAAAGCTTTCTTTCTGGAAGGTGGAGAAGATCATTCGCTCCACCATTGGAGAGTAAGTACCGGGACATTTATCAGTTAGTCATGTATTTTACAACCTCCATCCACTTTTATAGTGCGACCCAATAAACTCAAAATATGGAAGTCTCGCTGTCCTCATTCTTACCTTATATAAATGAATTGGGACTATAAAAACAGTAGAGCGAGGAACCATATTGAGATAATAGCACAGGAGACTGACTGTTTGTAAGGTCTGGGCCCCCATCCCACACGTGAGTTCACAGTACATGTCAATGTATATAATGTGACACACTATGCACTACCCAAGAAGCAAATACTATTACCATACATATTACCATCATACCGTTACTGAAGAAAACCCAGAATACCAAGACCAATATTAATAATAAAAGTACTAGAAAATGTCCAAATAATACTGCAACACCATGACCACATATTACCTCCTCATAGTGACTGAATAATACCACCATACTGTTACTGAATAATACCACCACACCATAACCACATATTACAACCACATAGTGACTGAATAATATCACCGTAATGTTACTGAATAATACCACCACATCATGACCACATATTACCACCTCATAGTGACTGCATAATACTGCCACACCATGAACACATAGTGAATGAATAATACCAATGTACTGTTAATGAATAATACCGTCACACCATAACCACGAAGAGACTGAATAATACCTCCATACTGTTACTGAATCATACTGCCACACTATAACCACATAGAAGCTGAATAATACCCCATAATACTGCCACACCATAACCACATAGTGACTGAATAATACACCCATACTGTTACTGAATAATACCGCCACACCATAACCACATAGTGACTGAATAATACACCCATACTGTTACTGAATAATACCGCCACACCATAACCACATAGTGACTGAATAATACCCCCATACAGTTACTGAATAATACCTCCATACCATAACCACATAGTGACTGAATAATACCCCCATACTGTTACTGAATAATACCCCCATACTGTTACTGAATAATACCTCCATACCATAACCACATAGTGACTGAATAATACCACCATACTGTTACTGAATAATACCCCCATACTGTTACTGAATAATATCTCCATACTGTTACTGAATAATACCTCCACACCATAACCACATAGTGACTGAATAATACCTCCACACCATAGCCACATAGTGACTGAATAATACCCCCATACTGATACTGAATAATACCACCACACCATAACCACAGTGACTGAATAATACCCCCCATACTGTTACTGAATAATACTGCCACACCATAACCACATAGTGACTGAATAATACCACCATACTGTTACTGAATAATACCACCACACCATAACCACATAGTGACTGAATAATACCACCATACTGTTACTGAATAATACCACCACACCATAACCACATAGTGACTGACTAATACCTCCATACTGTTACTGAATAATACCGCCACACCATAACCACATAGTGACTGAATAATACCTCCATACTGTTACTGAATAATACCACCACATCATAATTACATACTGACTGAATAATACCCCCCATACTGTTACTGAATAATACCTCCACACCAAAACCACATAGTGACTGAATAATACCCCCGTACTGTTACTGAATAATACCGCCACACCATAACCACATAGTGACTGAATATTACCACCATACTGTTACTGAATAATACCGCGACACCATAACCGCATAGTGACTGAATAATACCACCATACTGTTACTGAATAATACCGCCATACCATAACCACATAGTGACTGAATAATACACCATACTGTTACTGAATAATACCACCACACCATAACCACATAGTGACTGAATAATACACCCATACTTTTACTAAATAATACATACACACCATAACCACATAGTGACTGAATAATACCCTCATATTGTTACTGAATAATACCACCACACCATAACCACATAGTGACTTAATAATACCCCATACTGTTACTGAATAATACCGCCACACCATAACCACATAGTGACTGACTAATACCTCCATACTGTTACTGAATAATACTCCCACACCAAAACCACATAGTGACTGACTAATACCTCCATACTGTTACTGAATAATACTACCACACCATAACCACATAGTGACTGAATAATACCCCCATACTGTTACTGAATAATACCGCCACACCATAACCACATAGTGACTGAATAATACACCCATAATGTTACTGAATAATACCTCCACACCACAACCACATATTGACTAAATAACCCCATAGTGTTACTAAATTATACAGTCAAACCATACCCACATAGTGACTGAATAATACCCCCATACTTTTACTGAATAATACCGCCACACCATAACCATATAGAGACAGAATAATACCCCCATACTGTTACTGAATAATACCGCCACACCATAAACACATAGTGACTGAATAATACACCCATAATGTTACTGAATAATACCACCACACCATAACCACATAGACTGAATAATACACCCATAATGTTACTGAATAATACCGCCACACCATAACCACATAGACTGAATAATACACCCATAATGTTACTGAATAATACCAACCACACCACAACCAGATAGTGACTAAATAATACCCCCATACTGTTACTGAATAATACCGCCACACCATAAGCACATAGTGACAGAATAATACCCCCATACTGTTACTAAATATAACCACCACATCATAACCACATAGACTGAATAATACACCCATAATGTTACTGAATAATACCTCCACACCACAACCACAGAGTGAATGAATAATACCCCCATACTGTTACTGAATAATACCGCCACACCATTACCACATAGTGACTGAATAATACCCCCATACTGTTACTGAATAATACCTCCACACCACAACCAGATAGTGACTGAATAATACCCCCATACTGTTACTGAATAATACCTCTACACCATAGCAAAGAGTGACTGAATAATACTCCTATACTGTTACTGAATAATACTGCCACACCATAACCACATAGTGACAGAATAATACCCAATACTGTTACTGAATAGTACCTCCACACCATAACCGCATAGACTGAATAGTACCCCCATACTGTTCCTGAATAATACCACCACATCATAACCACATAGACTGAATAATAGCCCCATACTGTTACTGAATAATACAGACACACCATAACCACATAGTGACTGAATAATACCCCTATACTTTTACTGAATAATACCGCCACACTATTACCACATAGTGACTGAATAGCACCCCCATACTGTTACTGAATAATACCCTCCATACTGTTACTGAATAATACCCTCCATATTGTTACTGAATAATACCCCCATACTGTTACTGAATAATACCCTCCATATTGTTACTGAATAATACCGCCAAACCGTAACCACATTGTGACTGAATAATACCCCCATGCTGTTACTGAATAATATGTCCACACCCTAACCACATAGTGACTGAGTAATAGCCCCATACTGTTACTGAATAATACCTCCACACCATAACCACATAGTGACAAAATAATACCCCATATTGTAACTGGATAAAAACTACTATACAAAGAACAATATTACCACCATGTATTGACCATATAGTGGTAGATGCCAGTTATACACAGGAGCTCTGCAGACAATATCAGTGATTACAGCACATTTATATCTAGTGACTCACAAGTGATGTTTTCTCTGATTAGTCATTCACTTTCCCTTTGATTTCCATCCGGCCCAGACCACTGTGATGACTTATTCCAGCCATGACTTGTCTCTGCAGAATTTGACACACAGACATGTTGGCTGCTTACTTTTCCATCACCCTCTCCACTTATACCCCATCCTCTAAACAACCTCATAATCCACAGTGCCCCAGATGCTAATAATTATCCCTGCTCGACACAAGAAAAGTGCTCCATCAGTAACTGTGCCCCCATTGTGCCCCCACAGTAATAATGCCCCCTATAGATAGCGCCACACACAGCCCCCCTGTAGGTAGTGCCACAGTCCTCCTCCCTTGTATATAGTGCCACACAGCCCCTAATAGATAGTGCCACACAGCCCTCCCTTAGTAGATAGTGCCACATAGCACCCCCTTGTATATAGTGCCAGACAGCCCCCCTTGTATATAGTGCCATACAGCCCCCCATGTAAATAGTGCCACACAGCCTCCCTCTCTTGTATATAGTGCCACACAGCCCCCTCCCTTGTAAATAGTGTCACACAGCCCCCCGTGTATATAGTGCCCCACAGTCCCCTGTAGATTGCTCCACACAGAGACCCCTGCAGATAGCAACATACACAGCCCACCTCCCCTTGTAAATAGTGCCATACAGTCCACTGTAGATAGTGCCACACACAGTCCTCTGGTATATGGCACCACACACACAGCCCCTGTAGATAGTGCCACACACAGCCCCCTGGTAGACAGTGCCACACAAAGCCCTCCTCCCCTTGTAAATAGTGCCATACAGCCCCGCTTAGTATAGTGCCACACAGCCCCCATTAGTATAGTTCCACACAGCCCCCACCTTAATATAGTGCCACACAGCTCCCCCTTTTGTATAGTGCCACAAAGCTCCTTCTTGTATATAGTGCTACACAGCAATACCCCCCTTGTATATAGTAATACAGAGCAATCCCCCCCTCTATATTGTCACACAGCCGCCCCAAAAAAAATAAAAATATATTGTACTTACCTTGCCTCGTTCCCGCGAGACGGACGGAGTGCTGCACAGCCTCCGGGAGGCACGCTTGCGCAGACCAGCGTGATGCAGTGACATCATCACGGCGACCTGCGCAGGGATTCTTCCAAGCCTTAATAGGCTGCAGGCCCAATGTGGCCTGCAGCCTATAGTATTAATTTGTATCTGCGTCCTGAGGATGCAGATACAAGTGATTATGGCTGTCGCTAGCCTTAAGAGGATGCGGTCCTGGGCAATTCCTCAATCCCCCCCCCCTAACGCAGTCCCACCCTGCTCTGCCATAGTGTTCAATAGTATCTGCGTCCTAAAGATGCAGATACTATTGAATGTGGCGCTGCTACCCCTCTAGCAGCCATAGCGTCTGCTAGCGTCGCCACCGGGCATTGGGGGGCAGTTATGGTGGCAGCACGGACCCCCTCATGCCGCGGGCCCCGTAGCAGCCGCTATGGCTGCTACAGCGGTAGTTACGCCACTGTCTCCAGTCCATTGTAATGTATCTTCTGATAAGAAGATTAGTTAAAGGGCTGACTGCTTTAGACTGCTTTAGACTGCCCCTTCTATTAGCCCCTTCCTGTTATTGTATATGGAGGTAATCAAAAGGGGGGGGTAACTCAATTGTCCCTCTATTAGCCAAAGCAGAAAGTTTTTGATGGGAGCAGTTATGGCTCTGGAGGACCCCAGGTGTCCATGAATTCTAAATATCCAGCTTTAGGTGTAACTTTAAAGGTGTTTTCCACCTTCTGACAACTGATGAGCTATCCACCAGATAGGTCATCAGTACATGATCTGTGGAGTTCCGACACCCGAACCCCGCACAGACAAGCTGGTCCGGTGCCTCCGTGCACTTAGCTTCGGCCGCGGAATAGCAGCCGAGCTGCAGTGCCGCAGCTCTGCTCCTATTGAAATGAATAGGAGCGAACCTGAAGTTCTGCAGCACGGCCGCTATGCTATGTTTGGAGCCAACTGCTTCTGGGCTCCGTACATAGCATTATGTGCCATAACATCCAGTGCCTGCAGGCCACCGTAGCGGCTTATCGGTGCGAGTCAGGGTGTCGGACCCACACCGATAATATACTCCGGTGGATAGGTCATCAGTTGGCAGAAGGTGGACAACCCCTTTAAGCTCTTGAGCCCCATTTAAAATTTGTATCAGACCCCCACCAACTGTGTACCATTTATAATACTGGAGTCCTTTTTTGTGTCAAAGGGGCCTTTGGGTTACCTTAGGCACCAGGTCCCATGTATATCTGCTACCTATGCACCCACTTAAGCGATATCCATATCAGGTGATTAGATGCTTAAAATAGTTTATCCAGAGTATACATTTAGGAACAGTTGTAAAATCTAATTTTAAGTCATGATGATCTTTCTTCCTCTATAGATTTGGCACTTGGGGACCCGTTTTCTGGTGTGACTCAGACTCAGGATATCTCAAAAAGTTCAGTCTGAGAGTTGAATATAAAAATGCATGGGATAACACAGCTGCCAACAACATCAAGTTCACGTGCGAGGATGACTCTGTCATGGAGGGAAATGGTCAGTCCTGGGGAAGTTATGGACCGTGGAGCTATGAATGTGAGAATGGAATACGCGGAATTCAAACCAGAGTGAAGGGATATCAAGGATTTTGGAAGGATGACGTCAGTCTCACTGATGTCAAATTTATGCGTCATGCCAACAGAAAATTCTGTTATCCAAACATGAAATCATTGTATTTGGGCATCAGTTTTTTTTTCAGTATATCATTATATTTTGTAAATCCTATTCATGGGTAGGACAGGTGGCAGTGGGTGATGGTGGGTATTGGTGGTTGATAATGTATTTTGGAGGGTGATGGTGGTAGGTGTTAGTGGATGGTGGTGAGTGATGGTTGGTGATAGTGAGTAGTGATGGGTGGTGATGGGTGATGATTGATGTTGGGTGCTGGTGATGGTGAGTGATGTGGTATTCAATGGACTTTTTGCTGATTTGTAAACTTACTAGTTATTTTTTGTTCTCTAAGCTACTACAAATACTTATTTGGTCACCATTATCTTTGCTTGGTTGATTAGGGTGGAGTACCTTTCTTGGGCCGATATATACTTCAGGTCTGGTTTACTCAGGTGCTGGTTATACTGTTTCTGTAATGTGCTAACTCTATTCAGATTCTAGTTGGTGACTTTGTTCTTGTTTAAGTGTTTGCTTGTACCATGGAACCTGTTGGTCCTCCGAGAGATCTAGTTATTGTATAGTGGTTTTATGTATATCCTGGGAGCAGCAGTTTCTCTGGTTTGTTTGCCTTTCCTATGCGTTTGGTCTACTGCCAAGCTATTGCCTTACCCTGTTGTGGGATAGCATTCACATAGGGTCAGGGAGTGTTGTAATCTCTTGTCCACTATTTGTCTGTTATATGCTTGCATGCTATTCATCTGCTATCGTCCCCATCTTCTACTGCCTCGGGTACTCGGTTCCATACATCCACTGGTGAGTTACTTTTTTACCTTTTTTTTTTTCTTTTAGTGTTGATGCAAGCTTCACTCATGTGATTTTTGGGGTTGCGGTCATGAGCACCACCAGTGGCATAACAGTTTGTTAGCAATACCTAAAAAAAAAATTAACAAGCTCTGCTAACTATCAGTTTACACTTATTAGCTCCTAGTTGGTAAAGTCATTATATGAACCCTTCCTCGTTGCCTACAGATCCTTGAAAAGCAATAATCAGTCTTGCAAGTTGCCATATTACTGGAGGAGACTGATGGATTATGCCCTTCTTATTTCTCCTGAGTTGCAAACATAGAGAACCAGCAATGTTACACTGCAGGACTGGGTCGAGAAACCGACCCCCTTGTAGTTTGAATAGAGTTCCCCTTAATAGTACTCTTAGCAGTGCACCCTGCATACACTCTAGTAGTAACAATTGTGTTCCTGACTATTCTCTCCAATTCCCCAGTCACCAGAGCCTATCCCCATAAATTTCCTAATAGTCATGACAGTCCCTACTACTTTCCCAGCAGTAAAAGCAGGCCTACCATAACTTCATCAGTAGTCAAACCCCAGTGATTAAAGAAGCCCCCCACATCACTAGTAGTGACAACAGCCCCACCACATTAGTCTAGTCACAAAAGACCTCTACTTTTACTTCCCCATTAGGCACAGCAGAATTCACCCACATTAGTCATAGCAGAGTCCTTCCCCTTACACAGTAGTCACAGCAGGCTGTCAGTCATGCCATCCAGTTTCATGCATTTGGCCCTTGGTGGAGACACTTGACTGCCAAATGTGTAAGGGGCAGGAGGCAGAATATGGTCATGAACTTGAAGAAAGGGGAAACGAGTAGAAAAGTGGTGTATGTTACTTTTAGAAGTATAGGTTTAAAATATCACTTTTATTTTATTTATCATTTAGTTAGAGTTATCATTAAAATTATTTAAAATATTAATCTGGTCAGAGAGAGAATATTCGCCGAAAAGGATCCTCAGTGGTGTATAATCTCCTTGTTAAAGGGGTTGTCCGGGCACGGACAACTGATGACCAATCCACAGGATAGCTCATCAGTATATGATCTGTGGGGGTCCGACACCCCCGGGCACCTGGATATTATGAAGGGTTTGCAGTGTTCAGAGCCGGAAGCAGGTGGCTCCGACTAGTGCATAGCGGCCATGCTGCAGAACTGCAACTCTGCTCCTATTCACGTGAATACTGTAGTACTGCAACTCGCCCCATATTCTGTGACCAGAGCCAACTGCTTTGGTGGCAGGAGGAGCAGCTGATCGGTGCGGGGTCCGGGTGTGGGACCCCCACCGATCATATACTGATGACCTATCCTGTTGATAGGTCATCAGCTGTCCGTGCCCAGACAACCCCTTTAAAGATGGTTATGATGTGTTGTGGAGGATATTCTCAGTCTCTAAGGCTTCGTAGCCCATTTTCTTTATTATTTACTATGGGCTGGAATTATGACGTTTCTAGTCAGTGAAGAGCTTTGCTATTGAGTAAGGGATGTACGCTACACAAAGACTTTGGGCACTGATAGAAACTGTGATATTGCTCCATAGTCACTGGTAACCATAAAGCTTGAAAAACAGAGGGCGTCTGGTTTGCCCCGGGCTAAATGCCCATGTGTTCTGAAGTTTCTTGACTACTCTATTTTGGCTGCTGCAAGATACATTTACAGAACTCTCCTGCTTTAAAAAATAAAACAGCAGAGTTCTCACAGATTGTGCAATGCCCCAAGCTCGGAGCGATGTGAAGAGCACGGCGGAGATTAGAGATCTAGGCTTCATAAACAAGGGAAAGTAAAAAAAACTAACTGGGGATTTGGGCTCAAAACTAATATTAGATTTGTTCAGATGCATGTTTCACCAGAAATACTGAATTCTTCCGGGGACAAAACATGGTCACCAGTTTTGTCCTTCCCTATATTAACATTCCACACATTTTTCGATGTGGAACAGCTGTCAGTGTAAAGCTGCTCCCACTCCAAGAAAGACATTTAGTATCTGTTGCTCATCCGTTTTCACTCCTTTGTTTTTCCTACAGCATCACTTGAATTCTATGCTAATTTTTTCCTTTTTTTTTTAATTAACCACAAATCCCCTCAAGATAAACATAGACTTGACATTGTTGTCAGGTGGTCCCCAGCTATTTCAGCAGCATACACCAAAAATCTAATTTCTCTTTTGTCTGATCTAGGGTTTCTGACATTTCTGCCACCTTGGGAAAGAAGAATTTGATAAGTTGGATTGTAACATCTCCGATCCTTTGGTTCTCCCGGAGATAAGCGGCATCAGGTGTGTCTGGCAGCTACCTATTTCTATACCCAATTCAAATAAAAATGCATACTCAGAGCCAGTCTAAGACTTTCACCCCGGTGACACAAAATGTAACAAAGTTTATATTACTGTTTGGATAAAAGAGTAAGAAGTATATTGTACTGGTTTCTTCGAGTCCACACCACAATAAAGGGGTGGACAATCAAGTTTAGTTAGAAGGGTTCCTAACAAATAGTTGATCATAGGCTGTCCCACTTCAAGTACCCCCAGCAATCAGTTGTAATCTGCATAAGAACCTGGCAAGTGTCCAATTATCCTGCAGCACCACCACAGGTGAAATAAGGCATTACATGGTGCTCATTGAAATCAGTGGGCTCTCCTTGTAATACATAGACATGCTGGGTCCTCTAGAATAAGAAACGCTCTTTGTAGTTAATTATTGGTGGTCCCACATGAGGTACCCTATTTTAACTCTGAATTCCCCAATTTATATTTAACATTGACCAGACACCCAAACTACAGGCACCTCTTAGTCTCTTCTATCTCTGTCATCAAGAAATCAACATCTCACAGTTATACAGTCCCACCTGCTGGACAAAACTGAAGAAGCAATGGATATTTCCAGCAGTACAGTACTCTGCTTTATTTTTTACACTTTGAAGCTGCTTTACTAATAAAAGGTTTCTCGAAATTTGTGCTCTATTTTTAAAAAAGAATGGTATTTCAAATGGGAAAAATAGTAAGTATAACCAAGAAGTGTTGACGGGACTATTACTTTTGGTCTCAGACTCAGTTTTTTTTTGGTCTAAGTTTCTAATGTTACACACAATTTAGATGTGATGAATAAAATCTCAAATTAAATTAGAATTGAGGCATTAACCCCTTTATGACCTTTGACAGGTATATCCATCATAATAATCTTGTGGCGACTGCTACTGTACCCACAAAATCAGGGGATGGAGAACGAATGTTTTGTTTGGCGTTAAACTGGGTAAAAAAGAAAATAGGAAAGAAGTCAGAATTGACCCAACCCCAGTGAATTTATTTTAGGCGGCTGCACACCCCGGGTTTGAAGACAGACTGTATATCGATTCCCCCTGTCTGGAGGCCTGGGACTACCCAATATAAATTTAATATAAATATAAACTTTTCAATAATCTGGATTTCCCCTAAGGTCAAACGGCCGCTATTTTTTAATGATGGCTCGATCACCACCATACTGACATTTTCCATCTCACTTGAAATAGGAAATTAAATCTTTCTGAAAAATTCAGAAATTAACTGAAAATTATAGAGATGATTTCTCAACTCCACTTCCAATTTAGGAACCTGAGCTCTGAGCTCTACTGGTTCCCCTCCTATGTGGAGGTGTGGAAAAAGGAAATTGGCCCGATCCCTGATGAAATGACTTGTTCCTGCTTATAAAATGTTAAGGAAATTTCCTACAAACTCTTAACTTGATGGTATCATAGTCCCATACAATTGGCAAAATTGTTTCCCTTTCAATCTAATCTAAACTTCTGAGACTGCGGGGAAGCGAGATCATTGTGTCACATTTGGTAGACTTATTCAGTGGCTCAGACTTGTTGGAAAGGCGTGGAAATTTATATTTAGGCTAAACTGAAGTTCCATGTCAGCTTGTCTCCTTGGTCGGCATTACCCAACACCCCAATTTCAAATTTCTCGAAAAAACAGCATACTTACTTGCTTACTTATTTTCTCTCCACTGCCTGGAGGACTATTGCTGTAAGTTGGACGTTACAATCCCTCCCTTGAGGAAAGCAATTTAAAACATTTAGACATATTTGGGTTTATGTAGTGACCCTAAAAGACAAAGTTCCTCAATATGAGGCTATATGGTCACAACTGCAGGACACCCCCTCCTGAAATGGGCCTCTCAGAGGGGCTCTCTTGTTTTCTTTTCTAGACACCCTGACAGGTTCTTTGGTTCTTTGATAGTGATTACTGTTATGATGCTCTTTTTAATGTTGCAGTTTATTTTTCTCCCACCCCCTCCCTCCCTCCCTGTTTTTCCACTTTTTACTGTTTGTCTTCACCTCATCCCCCCTACAGTATTTGATTTTGGGATGGTTGGGCACAGAATTGCCCTATTTAAATGTTTGTAGTGCTTTTTCTTTGGTGTTTCTTGCACTTCTTATATATTAAGAAAGTAATAAAAAACATAACAAAATACAAAAGTTTAAAAAATGTACATATACATTTCTTTACTGGACTGGGCAAACGGATGCCAATTAGGGTTCAAGGACATTTTATCTTTTCTTTACCCTTGACCATCACAAGGAGATACAGACTGTGCATTTCCAAGAATAGGCAAGGCACAGCATCTTAGGCAAGCTCATGGCCGTTCTTAGCCTCAACCCTACTACCACGATGTCCGGGCAGGTGGGTGTCACGGTCACAGGGTATGTGGACCCACTAGGCCGCTCCACCATAGCGGAGAGGCAGCTGACCAGGTCACAGTCTATATGAAAGTCAATAGTAACGCTTGGGTACCTGAACTAGTCCAGACGGTGGCTGTGGCTTCAGCACGGAGGGAGGCCGGTGCAGCAGGTAGCGCCAGATGTGGCGGGCAATATCCGATGTGGCAGAAGACACTGGACGTGGCAAACGACAGCAGGTGCAGTAGGCACGACTCCAACACTGGTATGCACAGGAACAAGAACAGTACGGGACACAGGAACAGGAAACAGGGTACGGGTAACAACTGGAAAAGGAAACACTAAGGGACCATTTGCAAGACAGACTGGGATAAACGAACAATGCTTAGGCAAGGATTAGAAGGCCTGGGGCCTTCTTATAGACCAGGAAATCATGGCAGTTGATGATGATGACAATCCTTTGCGCGCGCTGGCCCTTTGAGCCCGGCACGAGCGTGCACGCGCACCCTACGGGACACAGCAGAACGGAGGGGAAGTGAGCGCTGGCGTCACTTAGGAAGGAGATGGGGACCAGCGCTCACGGATCCATGGATGCGGGTGTCGGAAGGTGAGTAAACCCGACGGCCCACGGCCATGGACGCTACAGTGGGTATCATGTAGATCAAAAATTTTAATGTCACCTCTGTATTATCTGCACAAGTACAAGATAATGTATTTCTTTAATTTAATTTAGGAGCCTGATAAATGTCATTGATTTCATAATTCTATTTTTTTTTTAATCAAATCTTTATTTTGAAAAAGGCATGAAGTGCAAAAAGAAGACATGTCAATAAGAAACAGCACGGTTGTGAATTCTACAGTGTTTACAATGGAAATAGCAAAATCTCATTGATAGTATATAAAAAAGAATAAAAGTCAGAGATATAAATAACAATTATAAAATGTAAACAATAAAAATATGAGTGGTAACATAAAAGGGTACACCCGGAAAGACGTCAAGTACAGATAATTTATATATTTGAAGAGAGCACAATACAGTGCTAATGCCAAGTAATCAGATCAGAAAAGGTTCAAGGAGACGTGGCCGATACCCAGGTGGTCAACAGAGACCAGAGCTCAGGGAACTCTTCATGTGACATAAAATCCTAACTTGAGAGTTCTTCCAACCAAAAAGTTTGCTTCAATTGATCCACATATGGATAGTCTGGGGGGTATTTGTAAAGCCAGTGGATCAGAATAAGTAACATAGCCACCATAGTTAAGAGTGTGGGTAAATTGTGTTTGGAAAGGGAACAATCCAGATTAGGAAGGTTTAAGAGGACCTAAGTAGGGCTAAGGGTTGTGGGGGGGCCCAGTAGGCCTGCCGGGTGCTGACGCTGCCATTGTTAAGGCATCACAGTCCATATATGGTCAGTGATATAAGAAGGGGAGGAGTCCCAGGGAGAGTGCTGGCGGTTCTGCTCCAGGAATCCTTCTTTGGGAAAGCCCCTGACATCGCTGACTATATATGGACAGTAAATATGGACAGCGATGCCAGGACCAGAGCAGTGTCCCAGCCTGACCGCGCTGGTCCTGCCTCCAACTGAGCCTGCGTCCGCAGCCTCGCTCCAGCATTTACTGTGCCATGAGCAGCTCGGCACAGGCACGAGTCACTCACAGCACAGTGTAGAGGAGAAGGATCCTCCACACGTCGTGGGAACGGGGGTAGGTAAGCAATTATGTTATTATTTTTCTATTAGGTACATATGGGGGCATTATACTAGGTATGGGAGGGAGTCCTATTGTAGCTGCTGAGGGGACATTATACAGTATGGGGGCATTATACTGTATGGGAAAGCTGTGGGGGGCATCATACTGTATGTGGCAGCTATGGAGGGCATTATACTGTATGGGGGCATTATACTGTATGGGACAGCTATGGGGGCATTATACTGTATGGTGCAGCTATGGGGGGCATTATACTGTATGGTGCAGCTATGGGGGGCATTATACTGTATGATGCAGCTATGGGGCATTATACGTTATGAGGCAGCTATGGGGGGCATTATACGTTATGTGACAGCTATGGGGGGCATTATACTGTATGGTGCAGCTATAGGGGAATTATACTGAATGGTGAAACGATGGGGGGCATTATACAGTATAGGGCAGCTATGGAGGGCATTATACTGTGTGGGGCAGTTATGGGGGCATTATACTGTGGGGGGGCAGCTATGTGGGCATTATACGGTGTGGTGGATTTATACTGTGGGAGCAGCTGTGGAGGGCATTATACTGTGTGGGGGTCAGCTATCGGGGCATTATACTGTGTGGGGGCAGCTATGGGGAGCATTATACTGTGTGGGGCAGCTATTGGGAGCATTATACTGTGGGGGGCAGCTATGGGGGCATTATACTGTGTGGGAGCAGCTATGGGGAGCATTATACTGTGGGGGGCAGCTATGGGGGCATTATACTGTGTGGGGGCAGCTATGGGGAGCTTTATACTGTGTGGGGGCAGCTATGGAGGCATTATACTGTGTGGGGGGCAGCATTATACTGTGTAGGGTGCAGTTATGGGGAGCATTATACTGTGTGGGGGGCAGCTATGGGGAGCATTATACTGTGGTGGTCAGCTATGGGGGGCATTATACTGTGTGGAGGAAGCTATGGGGGGCATTATACTGTGTGGGGGCAGCTATGGGGAGCATTATACTGTGGGGGCAGCTATGGGGGTATTATACTGTGTGGGGGCAGCTATGGGGAGCATTATACTGTGTGGGGGCAGCTATGGGGGCATTATACTGTGTGGGGGGCAGCTATGGAGGCATTATACTGTGTGGGGGCAGCTATGGGGGCATTATACTGTGTGGGGGCAGCTATGGGGAGCATTATACTGTGTGGGGGGCAGCTATGGGGAGTATTATGCTGTGTAGGGTGCAGCTATGGGGAGAATTATACTGTGTGGTGGGCAGCTATGGGGGGCATTATACTGTGTGGAGGTAGCTATGGGGGGCATTATACTGTGTGGGGCCAGCTATGGTGAGCATTATAATGTGTGGGGGCAGCTATGGGGAGCATTATACTGTGTGGGGGCATTCATGGGGTCTGTCGGGCAAGGCAGCAGGGCATAGGTGGGCGCAGGGGTCTGGTGGTTGGGGGGTAGGGGCCTAAGCTGAATTCCTGCACCAGGGCCCATGAGCCTTTAGCTACGCCCCTCCCAGGCAGAGTGCTAGTAGTGCTCTGCCCGGGACTATTGATCTGGGGTTGCCCCTGACAACACTGTCCATATATAGACAGTGACGTCAGAAGCTCTGTGGCACTACCTGGGAGGAGGGGGCTGTGTGGCACTACCTGGGAGGGGGGCTGTGTGTCACTATCTACAGAGGGCACTAAATTTATGGGGGTACAAACTGGGGGCCTAACATCTATATGGGGGCACATAGTGACGATTTTTGGCATTTTACTGCCACAGTGAGTTCCCCCGCAAAGGGGTCCACTAAGTCTGTGTCGCCAAAGGGCCCGGATAAACCTGGAGCCGGACCTGCCGCTTAGTCATGACTTTGTAGAAGTTTAGCTGCTTTTTGATGCAGCACAAAAAAAACATGTGAACGGGTTAGGATCTGTCGGGGGAAAGCCAACTTTTTGTAATGTTAAAGCCATAAAGTCCCAATAAAATCTGTTGAATGCTTTTTCAACGTCAGTACTAAGTAGTACCCAAGGAGTCTTGGATTTCGTGGCATAACGTTTTCTCATGGTTAATAATGTAATAATTCTTCATAATTACGATGTCAACACTGTTGCTCTCCAACATCTTTTAACAAAACACAAAACCTTAATCCTGTCCCCAGGGGAAATGAAGCACGTGGATAATAGACAAAGGACATGATAATACTTTAATTTAATGCCACTGTGAAAATGTATCACGTTTTAACCAATTATCTGTAGAAATCCATTTCTATTAGTTGTGATTTAGCAAATCACAATGAGAATGTTCATCCTGAAATTGGTGTGAGAATAGCCTGGGGTCTGTATGAGAGGTGTGAGAATGACCTGAGGGAACTTTATTCCATTCTCACATCAAGAACATTGACTGAAATGTTTCAGTCAACAAGTTTAGATTCTGCCTCAGTTGCCAACCCAAGCACATCTCTTCCATCCTCTAGATTTAATTCAACTATGATAGGGGGTAGAATTAAGAGCTGTGCATGAGAATGACCTGAGGAAACTTTAAGCCATTATTACACGAGAACATTGAGTGCAGTGGTCCATTCAACAACAAGTTTAGATTTTGCCTCAGATCCCAACTCAAGTATAATGACGGGGTAGGGAGACAGACAGGTGAGCCCTAATCTACCCACCACTCAGTCCCTGCCTAATTGCAATGGCCCGTCCTAGGCGACGGTGTACAACTGGGCTACGGTCCCTACGCTCAGTTAGTGCACGAGACAAACAGACAAGGGTACACAAAGCTAAGGGAAATGGGGCAGTTGCCCACGGCAACACCGTGAGCAACAAGAGTGGTGAACGAGCCGAGTCAAACCAGGAGTGAACGAGGTGCCAAACGCAGAGCAGGAGAGTAGTCAGTAAGCCAGGGTCAGTATGGAGCAGGATCAAATAGTTAGAAGCTGTAGCTGGGCCAGGAAACCACACGAGAAGAATCACAAGCAAAGGAGGAACAGGAAAGGCAGGTATAAATAGACAGAGGGCGGGAGCTAGCTCCATCTGGCCAGGCTGCGATAGGCTCTCCCGCTCCTGAGTGGTGGAAGGTGGAGTCAGTCTCAGAGACATAGACTCAGGTGCAGACTGATTACCTATGGGCGTATACACAGAAGTTGTGCCTGGCAGATCCTTTACAACGTCATTGAGAAAACTCAATCAGAAGGCAAGGAAACCGACTTAAAAGATATCTATAAAATGGTTAAGGGTTAAACTGGGAGGAGCTTAAAGCTTTCCTGTTTTTGGGAGGAGGAGTTTTGTACTGTGTCTGGCATCAAGCTGAAATGGACATTCATGGGACAGGTCTTCTTTAAACTAGGGCCTCTATTAGATGTTGGTTTCTACTGCAAGCACTGAGCTCAATGTTAATCAATGTGTCCCTCTGGCCCAATGGGCCGACTGGTTGAGAGGGGTCACATACTGAACTTTCCTCCGTTGATCGTTTCTTTTCTGCTCTCGGACTCATTTATGACGAGACTGACAGGACTGCCTTTGCCGAGAGTCAGCTGGTGACCTTACGTCAGGGTAAGAGACCTGTTGAGGAGTATTGTGCTGACTTTAGGAAGTGGTGCGTAGCTTCCCGGTGGAATGACCCTGCCTTAAGTTTAGGTTGGGTCTGTCGAACGCCCTGAAAGACCTGCTAGTTAGCTATCCCTCTTCTTACTCCCTTGACCAGGTTATGGCTTTAGCGGTACGACTTGACCGATGTCTCAGGGAACGACAACTTGAACGCTTTTGTGTTTTCCCCTCTGACTCCCCCATGATGCCTCCCGAGGTCCCGTTGCTTCACTCTTCCACGGAAACTCGGAGGTTCCTATGCAACTCGGGGCCTCCGTGTCCCCCCGACAACGTAGAGAGTTCCGCAGGAAGAATGGTCTCTGCTTCTATTGTGGGGATGACAAGCATCAAGTGAACACCTGTCCTAGGCGCAAGAATAAGCAGCCGGAAAACTTCCGCGCCTAAGTGATCATCGGGGAGGTCACTTGGGCGCACAGGTATTTCCCGTAAATGTGAAACGTAATAAAATCTTGCTTCCCTTTCAGGTCTCTTTTGGTGGTAGGTCTGCTACCGGCAGTGCCTTCGTGGATTCAGGGTCTTCTGCTAATATCATGTCTGTGGAATTTGCTATGTCTCTAGCTATGCCTTTGATTGATTTGCCTAAACCTGTCCCTGTAGTGGGTATCGACTCCACTCCTCTAGCTAATGGTTATTTTACACAGCATACCCCTGTTTTTGAACTCCTTGTTGGCTCCATGCATTTGGAGCAGTGCTGTGTACTGTTGATGCAGGGATTATCGTCCGAATTGGTTTTAGGCCTTCCCTGGTTGCAGTTGCATAATCCCACGTTTGACTGGAATACTGGGGAGCTTACCAAATGGGGTAATGAATGCTTTACGCCATGTTTTTCTGTTAATTCTATTCCTCCCCCTGAGGAGGTGAACACGCTACCTGAGTTTGTTCAGGACTTCGCTGATGTTTTATCTAAGGAGGCCTCCGAAGTGTTACCTCCTCATAGAGAATACGATTGCGCTATCAAATTGGTACCAGGAGCTAAGCTCCCTAAGGGTAGGATATTTAATCTTTCTTGTCCCGAACGTGAAGCCATGAGAGAGTATATCCAGGAATGCCTGGCCAAGGGTTACATTCACCCCTCTACTTCTCTGGTAGGTGCTGGCTTCTTCTTCGTAGGGAAGAAGGATGGTGGACAGCAAGATGGTCCAAGGCTCCCTCCAGTACCTGGTCCATTGGAGAGGATACGGGCCTGAGGAGAGGACTTGGGTACCCGCCCGGGATGTTCACGCTGGGGTATAAACCAGGTCCACTTAGAATGGGTCCGGTGGCCCCTCATAAAAGGGGGGGTACTGTAAAGGATCTGCCAGGCACAACTTCTGTGTATACGCCTATAGGTAATCAGTCTGCACCTGAGTCTATGTCTCTGAGACGGACTCCATCTTCCACCACTTAGGATGGCAGGCTTAGGAGCGGGAGAGCCTATCGCAGCCTATCGCAGCCTGGCCAGACGGAGCTAGCTCCCGTCCTCTGTCTATTTATACCTGCCTTTCCTGTTCCTCCTTTGCTTGTGATTCTTCTCGTGTGGTTTCCTGGCCCAGCTACAGCTTCTAACTATTTGATCCTGCTCCATACTGACCCTGGCTTACTGACTACTCTCCTGCTCTGCGTTTGGCACCTCGTTCACTCCTGGTTTGACTCGGCTCGTTCACCACTCTTGTTGCTCACGGTGTTGCCCTGGGCAACTGCCCCATTTCCCTTAGCTTTGTGTACCCTTGTCTGTTTGTCTCGTGCACTTACTGAGCGTAGGGACCGCCGCCCAGTTGTACCCCGTCGCCTAGGGCTGGTCGTTGCAAGTAGGCAGGGACAGAGTGGTGGGTAGATTAGGGCTCACTTGTCTGTTTCCCTACCCCCTATCATTACAGACGTCTTCACGTTCCAGTAATTGTCTCCATCCACCTACTTGCTGATGATTCTTTTCCTTTTTAATCAAGTGTAAATTGTCTTTTCCAATTAGTAAGGTCCTGTCCTATTATATCCACAGTTTCGTCATTTATTTTCCTCGTAGTCCATCGATTCTTACCAGCCCCAAGGTTTAATGGTCCGAATTTTAAGTTAGATTCAGATTGAGATTTTGCTCTACAAGAACCAATTCCCTTAACGTTCCCATTGATTTCAGTGGAATTTTGTGCCGTCAGTTGGCTTCAGTTAGGCTCCGTTGCATCAGGTTTCTTTCTTTTTGACACAGTAAAGAAAAAACATCATCTTGAAGAATCCCATAGAAATCAAAGAGATCGGTTAAGCAGGGTCGTGACTAGGGAGGGTCTGGTGGGGCATGTGCTCTGGGTGTTGAGGGGCACAATCAAGCCATGGCCAGGGTAGTTAAATCCAAGGCTACGGCAGTGAACTGAATCTTTGCCCTGGGTGAAGAAAAACCTAGCCACGACTCAGTTAGTATCTATTAGTCTTCCATCCCGGTTACATCATAAATATTTTGCGCCATTGAAACCGAAACGCTCACTCTTTAATTCTGTCAGATAATTTCGGAAGTGCAGAATAGTGTAGTCTTCTGTGTTATTATACCATATAAAAAAACAGAAACCTGACAGAACCCATTATAAAACTAGGGCATCATAGGGACTAGCGGACACATCTGAATGGCCACCTTGTAATACTACATCTCGCCTGCAACTTCCCCAGACAAAATGAACTGTAAACTGGATGGGGTCCTTGATGAGACAACCCCTTTAAGTTTATTTTGATTTATTAAGGATTGATCCTTTATAATCCTCCGGGATCGACTATGATTTTCCCAATGACTTGTACTGGTTTCTATCTAATAGTAGCTCAATGACTATAAACAACAGGCTCTTGTGTTTTTATGGAAGGTAATGATGACTGAGTAGTGAGCAGCAGAACAGATCTGTTCATTCATGTGATGTACGCAGGTAGCCAGCACACCAGCCAGATTGGCACAATGAGTCCTGGATTACAGAACAGGGAACAATACTAAACCGTCATCACTGGAGAAAGATAACAAATTCTGATATTGTATTAATGGAAATAATATGTTGTGACATTTTCCTTATTTACGGTGTAGCATTCAGCAAAATCTCACGTGGAGATTCACCACCGGCAAAATAGCAAAATTATGGACCTGGATTCTTAGATGTCAATGGAGTCGAAAAATATTGATCTGTAATAGAGATGTATTAGGGTTCATAATTTCAGCCATAATCCGCCCACCCCGTCATTCATACCTCCGTACAGAGCCCATAAAGCACATGGCTGCTGACATCACTTCCTTTACAATTTTTATATAAATAACATGTGTAAAACATTAAACAGCGCATGACAAGACCGATAAATATCCGCCACAATATCACCATGCTCCATTGTATGAAAATATATAAGGGCCTATAAAAACCTGTATATCCGCTTATTAACCCTTCTAGTGCCTACGGCGTCCACCACTCTATGTATGTATAGATTAAGGCCATAGAGCCTATGAGAAATATATTGTATAATTGCTCTTTTGTAGTTCTCTCTAGACGGCTTTTTCATCTGCAATAATTAGTCATTGACGGTATTAAAAAATGTGATTCTGTTGAGGCGCGCAGAATTCCTAGGGACTGCGGCTTAATTCTACCATGTGTGCAGTAGTGGTGTGATCCGCGCTTCTTTAGAGACGGGTTAGCGTCACTCTTCACCTTTGGCAACCGTTCTCTCACCATGTAATGTTATGTGTCCCCGCTACGCTAGGGAAAGCATGCACACATGGGGTTAGAAGCGTGCGTGCGCAGTCCGCACTGAATAGTGTGATCTGCTGCCATGGGGATTGGAAATGCCGGAAGTTGGTAGCAAGGAAAGCTGAGCATGCGCTATAAAGAGTTGTGGGCGCCGTAGGCATTAGGAGGGATAATAAGCTGATATACATGTATTTCTCTTGCCGATCCTTATATATATTGATACTATGCAGCATGGTGATGTTGTGGGGGATATTTATCGGTCTTGTCATGCACTGTTTAATGTTTTACACATGTTATTTAGAGAATAATTGTAAAGGAAGCGATGTCACAAGCCATGTGCTTTATAAAGCACGGATTCATTGTTATTATGCCTGATAAAGACCCAACACGGGTTGAAACGTCGCAAGTTTTTTTCCTTGGTGAATAAAAACCAACACATCTTTTGGAAAGTTGATGCTGCAGTTCCTCTTATTTATATTGCGTACAATTTGTCTATACTATAATGTATAAAACATAATGCCACCATACACAGCTTACATAATAATACCATACATAGCTTACATAATAATACCATACATAGCTTACATAATAATACCTTACATAGCTTACATAATAATACCATACATAGCTTACATAATAATACCTTACATAGCTTACATAATAATACCATACATAGCTTACATAATAATACCTTACATAGCTTACATAATAATACCATACATAGCTTACATAATAATACCATACATAGCTTACATAATAATACCATACATAGCTTACATAATAATACCATACATAGCTTACATAATAATACCATACATAGCTTACATAATGCCACCATACACAGCTTACATAATACCATACATAGCTTACATAATAATACCATACATAGCTTACATAATGCCGCCATACATAGCTTACATAATAATACCATACATAGCTTACATAATGCCGCCATACATAGCTTACATAATAATACCATACATAGCTTACATAATAATACCATACATAGCTTACATAATAATACCATACATAGCTTACATAATAATACCATACATAGCTTACATAATAATACCATACATAGCTTACATAATGCCACCATACACAGCTTACATAATAATACCATACATAGCTTACATAATGCCACCATACACAGCTTACATAATGCCACCATACACAGCTTACATAATGCCACCATACACAGCTTACATAATGCCACCATACACAGCTTACATAATGCCACCATACACAGTCCACATAATGCCACCATACACAGCCCACATAATGCAAACATACACAGCCCACATAATGCCACCATACACAGCTTACATAATGCCACCATACACAGCCCACATATTGCCACCATACACAGCTTACATAATGTCACCATACACAGCTTACATAATGCCACCATACACAGCCCACATAATGCCACCATACACAGCCCGTATAATGCCACCATACACAGCTTACATAATGCCACCATACACAGCCCACATAATGCCACCATACACAGCCCACATATTGCCACCATACACAGCTTACATAATGCCACCATACACAGCTTACATAATGCCACCATACACAGCCCACATAATGCCACCATACACAGCCCGTATAATGCCACCATACACAGCTTACATAATGCCACCATACACAGTCCACAAAATGCCACCATACACAGCCCACATAATGCCACCATACACAGCTTACATAATGCCACCATACACAGCCCACATAATGCCACCATAAACAGCCCACATATTGCCACCATACATAGCTTACATAATGCCGCCATACACAGCTTACATAATGTCACCATACACAGCCCACATAATGCCACCATACACAGCCCACATATTGCCACCATACACAGCTTACATAATGCCACCATACACAGCTTACATAATGCCACCATACACAGCCCGTATAATGCCACCATACACAGCTTACATAATGCCACCATACACAGCCCACATAATGCAACCATACACAGCTTACATAATGCCACCATACACAGTCCACATAATGCCACCATACACAGCTTACATAATGCCACCATACACAGCCCACATAATGCAACCATACACAGCTTACATAATGCCACCATTCACAGCCCACATAATGCCACCATACACAGCCCACATAATGCCACCATACACAGCCCACATAATGCCACAATACACAGCTTACATAATGCCACCATACACAGCCCGTATGATGCCACCATACACAGCTTACATAATGCCACCATACACAGTCCACATAATGCCACCATACACAGCTTACATAATGCCACCATACATAGCTTACATAATGCCACCATACACAGCTTACATAATGCCACCATACACAGCCCACATAATGCCACCATAAACAACCCACATATTGCCACCATACATAGCTTACATAATGCCACCATACACAGCCCACATAATTCCACCATACACAGTCCACATAATGCCACCATGCACAGCCCGCATAATGCCACCATACACATTCCACATAATGCCACCATACACAGCTTACATAATGCCACCATACACAGCCCACATAATGCCACCATACAGAGCTTACATAATGCCACCATACACAGCCCACATAATTTCACCATACACAGTCCACATAATGCCACCATGCACAGCCCGCATAATGCCAGCATACAAATTCCACATAATGCCATCATACACAGCGCGCATAATGCCAACATACACAGCTTACATAATGCCATCGTACACAGTCCACATAATGCCACCATACACAGCTTACATAATGCCACCATACACAGTCCACATAATGCCACCATACACAGCTTACAAAATGCCACCATACACAGTCCACATAATGCCACCATACACAGCTTACATAATGCCACCATACACAGCCCACATAATGCCACCATACACAGCCCACATATTGCCACCATACACAGCTTACATAATGCCACAATACACAGCTTACATAATGCCACCATACACAGCCCACATAATGCCACCATACACAGCCCGTATAATGCCACCATACACAGCTTACATAATGCCACCATACACAGCCCACATAATTCCACCATACACAGTCCACATAATGCCACCATGCACAGCCCGCATAATGCCACCATACACATTCCACATAATGCCATCATACACAGCCCGCATAATGCCACCATACACAGCTTACATAATGCCACCGTACACAGTCCACATAATGCCACCGTACACAGCTTACATAATGCCACCTTACACAGTCCACATAATGCCACCATACACAGCTTACATAATGCCACCATACACAGTCCACATAATGCCACCATACACAGCTTACATAATGGCACCATACACAGCCCACATAATGCAACCATACACAGCTTACATAATGCCACCATTCACAGCCCACATAATGCCACCATACACAGCCCACATAATGCCACCATACACAGCCCACATAATGCCACCATACACAGCCCACATATTGCCACCATAAACAGGTTACATAATGCCACCATACATAGCTTACATAATGCCACCATACAAAGCCCACATAATGCCACCATACACAGCCCGTATAATGCCACCATACACAGCTTACATAATGCCACCATACACAGTCCACATAATGCCACCATACACAGCCCACATAATGCCACCATACACAGCTTACATAATGCCACCATACATAGCTTACATAATGCCACCATACACAGCCCACATAATGCCACCATAAACAACCCACATATTGCCACCATACATAGCTTATTTAATGCCACCATACACAGCTTACATAATGCTACCATACACAGCCCACATAATGCCACCATACACAGCTTACATAATGCCACCATACACAGCCCACATAATTCCACCATACGCAGTCCACATAATGCCACCATGCACAGCCCGCATAATGCCACCATACACATTCCACATAATGCCATCATACACAGCCCGCATAATGCCACCATACACAGCTTACATAATGCCTGCCACAATACAGTCCACATAATGCCACCATACACAGCTTACATAATGCCACCATACACAGCCCACATAATGCAACCATACACAGCTTACATAATGCCACCATACACAGCTTACATAATGCCACCATACACAGCCCACATAATGCAACCATACACAGCCCACATAATGCCACCATACACAGCCCACATATTGCCACCATACACAGCGTACATTATGCCACCATTCACAGCCCACATAATGCCACCATACACAGCCCACATAATGCCACCGTACACAGTCCACATAATGCCACCATACACAGCTTACATAATGCCACCATACACAGTCCACATAATGCCACCATACACAGCTTACATAATGCCACCATACACAGTCCACATAATGCCACCATACACAGCTTACATAATGCCACCATACACAGTCCACATAATGCCACCATACACAGCTTACATAATGCAACCATACACAGCTTACATAATGCCACCATTCACAGCCCACATAATGCCACCATACACAGCCCACATAATGCCACCATACACAGCCCACATATTGCCACCATACACAGCTTACATAATGCCACAATACATAGCTTACATAATGCCACCATACACAGCCCACATAATGACACCATACACAGCCCGTATAATGCCACCATACACAGCTTACATAATGCCACCATACACAGTCCACATAATGCCACCATACACAGCCCACATAATGCCACCATACACAGCTTACATAATGCCACCATACACAGCCCACATAATGCCACCATAAACAGCCCACATATTGCCACCATACATAGCTTACATAATGCCACCATACATAGCTTACATAATGCCACCATACACAGCCCACATAATGCCACCATAAACAACCCGCATATTGCCACCATACATAGCTTACACAATGCCACCATACACAGCTTACATAATGCCACCATACACAGCCCACATAATGCCACCATACACAGCTTACATAATGCCACCATACACAGCTTACATAATGCCACCATACACAGCTTACATAATGCCACCATACACAGCCAACATAATGCCACCATACACAGCCCACATAATGCAACCATACACAGCCCACATATTGCCACCATACACAGCTTACATAATGCCACCATACACAGCTTACATAATGCCACCATACACAGCCCACATAATGCCACCATACATAGCCCGCATAATGCCAACATACACAGCTTACATAATGCCACCATACACAGTCCACATAATGCCACCATACACAGCCCACATAATGCCAGCATACACAGCTTACATAATGCCACCATACACAGCCCACATAATGCCACCATAAACAGCTTACAAAATGCCACCATACACAGCTTACATAATGCCACCATACACAGCCCACATAATGCAACCATACACAGCTTACATAATGCCATCATTCACAGCTTACATAATGCCACCATACACAGCCCACATAATGCCACCATACAAAGCCCACATATTGCCACCATACACAGCTTACATAATGCCACAATACACAGCTTACATAATGCCACCATACACAGCCCACATAATGCCACCATACACAGCCCGTATAATGCCACCATACACAGCTTACATAATGCCACCATTCACAGTCCACATAATGCCACCATACACAGCCCACATAATGCCACCATACACAGCTTACATAATGCCACCATACACAGCCCACATAATGCCACCATAAACAGCCCACATATTGCTACCATACATAGCTTACATAATGCCACCATACACAGCTTACATAATGCCACCATACACAGCCCACATAATGCCACCATAAACAACCCACATATTGCCACCATACATAGCTTACATAATGCCACCATACACAGCTTACATAATGCCACCATACACAGCCCACATAATGCCACCATACACAGCTTACATAATGCCACCATACACAGCCCACATAATGCCACCATACACAGTCCACATAATGCCATCATACACAGCCCGCATAATGCTACCATACACAGCTTACATAATGCCACCGTACACAGTCCAAATTATGCCACCATACACAGCTTACATAATGCCACCATACACAGCTTACATAATGCCACCATACACAGCTTACATAATGCCACCATACACAGCCCACATAATGCCACCGTACACAGCTTACATAATGCCACCATACACAGCTTACATAATGCCACCATACACAGCCCACATAATGCAACCATACACAGCTTACCTAATGCCACCATACACAGCTTACATCATGCCACCATACACAGCTTACATAATGCCACCATACACAGTCCACATAATGCCACCATACACAGCTTACATAATGCCACCATACACAGCCCACATAATGCAACCATGCACAGCTTACATAATGGCAACATTCACAGCCCATATAATGCCACCATACACAGCCCACATAATGCCACCATACACAGCCCACATATTGCCACCATACACAGCTTACATAATGCCACAATACACAGCTTACATAATGCCACCATACACAGCCCACATAATGCCACCATACACAGCCCGTATAATGCCACCATACACAGCTTACATAATGCCACCATACACAGTCCACATAATGCCACCATACACAGCCCACATAATGCCACCATACACAGCTTACATAATGCCATCATACACAGCCCACATAATGCCACCATAAACAGCCCACATATTGCCACCATACATAGCTTACATAATGCCACCATACACAGCTTACATAATGCCACCATACACAGCCCACATAATGCCACCATAAACAACCCACATATTGCCTCCATACATAGCTTACATAATGCCACCATACACAGCCCACATAATGCCACCATAAACAGCCCACATATTGCCACCATACATAGCTTACATAATGCCACCATACACAGCTTACATAATGCCACCATACACAGCCCACATAATGCCACCATAAACAACCCACATATTGCCACCATACATAGCTTACATAATGCCACCATACACAGCTTACATAATGCCATCGTACACAGTCCACATAATGCCACCATACACAGCTTACATAATGCCACCATACACAGTCCACATAATGCCACCATACACAGCTTACAAAATGCCACCATACACAGTCCACATAATGCCACCATACACAGCTTACATAATGCCACCATACACAGCCCACATAATGCCACCATACACAGCCCACATATTGCCACCATACACAGCTTACATAATGCCACAATACACAGCTTACATAATGCCACCATACACAGCCCACATAATGCCACCATACACAGCCCGTATAATGCCACCATACACAGCTTACATAATGCCACCATACACAGCCCACATAATTCCACCATACACAGTCCACATAATGCCACCATGCACAGCCCGCATAATGCCACCATACACATTCCACATAATGCCATCATACACAGCCCGCATAATGCCACCATACACAGCTTACATAATGCCACCGTACACAGTCCACATAATGCCACCGTACACAGCTTACATAATGCCACCTTACACAGTCCACATAATGCCACCATACACAGCTTACATAATGCCACCATACACAGTCCACATAATGCCACCATACACAGCTTACATAATGGCACCATACACAGCCCACATAATGCAACCATACACAGCTTACATAATGCCACCATTCACAACCCACATAATGCCACCATACACAGCCCACATAATGCCACCATACACAGCCCACATAATGCCACCATACACAGCCCACATATTGCCACCATAAACAGGTTACATAATGCCACCATACATAGCTTACATAATGCCACCATACAAAGCCCACATAATGCCACCATACACAGCCCGTATAATGCCACCATACACAGCTTACATAATGCCACCATACACAGTCCACATAATGCCACCATACACAGCCCACATAATGCCACCATACACAGCTTACATAATGCCACCATACATAGCTTACATAATGCCACCATACACAGCCCACATAATGCCACCATAAACAACCCACATATTGCCACCATACATAGCTTATTTAATGCCACCATACACAGCTTACATAATTCTACCATACACAGCCCACATAATGCCACCATACACAGCTTACATAATGCCACCATACACAGCCCACATAATTCCACCATACGCAGTCCACATAATGCCACCATGCACAGCCCGCATAATGCCACCATACACATTCCACATAATGCCATCATACACAGCCCGCATAATGCCACCATACACAGCTTACATAATGCCACCGTACACAGTCCACATAATGCCACCATACACAGCTTACATAATGCCTGCCACAATACAGTCCACATAATGCCACCATACACAGCTTACATAATGCCACCATACACAGCCCACATAATGCAACCATACACAGCTTACATAATGCCACCATACACAGCTTACATAATGGCACCATACACAGCCCACATAATGCAACCATACACAGCCCACATAATGCCACCATACACAGCCCACATATTGCCACCATACACAGCGTACATTATGCCACCATTCACAGCCCACATAATGCCACCATACACAGCCCACATAATGCCACCGTACACAGTCCACATAATGCCACCATACACAGCTTACATAATGCCACCATACACAGTCCACATAATGCCACCATACACAGCTTACATAATGCCACCATACACAGTCCACATAATGCCACCATACACAGCTTACATAATGCCACCATACACAGTCCACATAATGCCACCATACACAGCTTACATAATGCCACCATACACAGCCCACATAATGCAACCATACACAGCTTACATAATGCCACCATTCACAGCCCACATAATGCCACCATACACAGCCCACATAATGCCACCATACACAGCCCACATATTGCCACCATACACAGCTTACATAATGCCACAATACATAGCTTACATAATGCCACCATACACAGCCCACATAATGACACCATACACAGCCCGTATAATGCCACCATACACAGCTTACATAATGCCACCATACACAGTCCACATAATGCCACCATACACAGCCCACATAATGCCACCATACACAGCTTACATAATGCCACCATACACAGCCCACATAATGCCACCATAAACAGCCCACATATTGCCACCATACATAGCTTACATAATGCCACCATACATAGCTTACATAATGCCACCATACACAGCCCACATAATGCCACCATAAACAACCCGCATATTGCCACCATACATAGCTTACACAATGCCACCATACACAGCTTACATAATGCCACCATACACAGCCCACATAATGCCACCATACACAGCTTACATAATGCCACCATACACAGCTTACATAATGCCACCATACACAGCTTACATAATGCCACCATACACAGCCAACATAATGCCACCATACACAGCCCACATAATGCAACCATACACAGCCCACATATTGCCACCATACACAGCTTACATAATGCCACCATACACAGCTTACATAATGCCACCATACACAGCCCACATAATGCCACCATACACAGCCCGCATAATGCCAACATACACAGCTTACATAATGCCACCATACACAGTCCACATAATGCCACCATACACAGCCCACATAATGCCAGCATACACAGCTTACATAATGCCACCATACACAGCCCACATAATGCCACCATAAACAGCTTACAAAATGCCACCATACACAGCTTACATAATGCCACCATACACAGCCCACATAATGCAACCATACACAGCTTACATAATGCCATCATTCACAGCTTACATAATGCCACCATACACAGCCCACATAATGCCACCATACACAGCCCACATATTGCCACCATACACAGCTTACATAATGCCACAATACACAGCTTACATAATGCCACCATACACAGCCCACATAATGCCACCATACACAGCCCGTATAATGCCACCATACACAGCTTACATAATGCCACCATTCACAGTCCACATAATGCCACCATACACAGCCCACATAATGCCACCATACACAGCTTACATAATGCCACCATACACAGCCCACATAATGCCACCATAAACAGCCCACATATTGCTACCATACATAGCTTACATAATGCCACCATACACAGCTTACATAATGCCACGATACACAGCCCACATAATGCCACCATAAACAACCCACATATTGCCACCATACATAGCTTACATAATGCCACCATACACAGCTTACATAATGCCACCATACACAGCCCACATAATGCCACCATACACAGCTTACATAATGCCACCATACACAGCCCACATAATGCCACCATACACAGTCCACATAATGCCATCATACACAGCCCGCATAATGCTACCATACACAGCTTACATAATGCCACCGTACACAGTCCACATTATGCCACCATACACAGCTTACATAATGCCACCATACACAGCTTACATAATGCCACCATACACAGCTTACATAATGCCACCATACACAGCCCACATAATGCCACCATACACAGCTTACATAATGCCACCATACACAGCTTACATAATGCCACCATACACAGCCCACATAATGCAACCATACACAGCTTACCTAATGCCACCATACACAGCTTACATCATGCCACCATACACAGCTTACATAATGCCACCATACACAGTCCACATGATGCCACCATACACAGCTTACATAATGCCACCATACACAGCCCACATAATGCAACCATGCACAGCTTACATAATGGCAACATTCACAGCCCATATAATGCCACCATACACAGCCCACATAATGCCACCATACACAGCCCACATATTGCCACCATACACAGCTTACATAATGCCACAATACACAGCTTACATAATGCCACCATACACAGCCCACATAATGCCACCATACACAGCCCGTATAATGCCACCATACACAGCTTACATAATGCCACCATACACAGTCCACATAATGCCACCATACACAGCCCACATAATGCCACCATACACAGCTTACATAATGCCATCATACACAGCCCACATAATGCCACCATAAACAGCCCACATATTGCCACCATACATAGCTTACATAATGCCACCATACACAGCTTACATAATGCCACCATACACAGCCCACATAATGCCACCATAAACAACCCACATATTGCCTCCATACATAGCTTACATAATGCCACCATACACAGCCCACATAATGCCACCATAAACAGCCCACATAATGCCACCATAAACAACCCACATATTGCCACCATACATAGCTTACATAATGCCACCATACACAGCCCACATAATGCCACCATACACAGCTTACATCATGCCACCATACACAGCCCACATAATGCCACCATACACAGTTTACATAATGCCACCATACACAGCCCACATAATTCCACCATACACAGTCCACATAATGCCACCATGCACAGCCCACATAATGCCACCATACACATTCCACATAATGCCATCATACACAGCCCGCATAATGCCACCATACACAGCTTACATAATGCCACCGTACACAGTCCACATAATGCCACCATACACAGCTTACATAATGCCACCTTACACAGTCCACATAATGCCACCATACACAGCCCACATAATGCCACCATACACAGCTTACATAATGCCACCATAAACAGCCCACATATTGCCACCATATATAGCTTACATAATGCCACCATACACAGCTTACATAATGCCACCATACACAGCTTACATAATGCCACCATACACAGCCCACATAATGCCACCATAAACAACCCACATATTGCCTCCATACATAGCTTACATAATGCCACCATACACAGCCCACATAATGCCACCATACACAGCTTACATCATGCCACCATACACAGCCCACATAATGCCACCATACACAGCTTACATAATGCCACCATACACAGCCCACATAATTCCACCATACACAGTCCACATAATGCCACCATGCACAGCCCGCATAATGCCACCATACACATTCCACATAATGCCATCATACACAGCCCGCATAATGCCACCATACAAAGCTTACATAATGCCACCGTACACAGTCCACATAATGCCACCATACACAGCTTACATAATGCCACCTTACACAGTCCACATAATGCCACCATACACAGCTTACATAATGCCACCATACACAGTCCACATAATGCCACCATACACAGCCCACATAATGCCACCATACACAGCCCACATATTGCCACCATACACAGGTTACATAATGCCACCATACATAGCTTACATAATGCCACCATACACAGCCCACATAATGCCACCATACACAGCTTACATAATGCCACCATACATAGCTTACATAATGCCACCATACACAGCCCACATAATGCCACCATAAACAACCCACATATTACCACCATACATAGCTTATTTAATGCCACCATACACAGCCCACATAATGCCACCATAAACAGCCCACATATTGCCACCATATATAGCTTGCATAATGCCACCATACACAGCTTACATAATGCCACCATACACAGCCCACATAATGCCACCATAAACAACCCACATATTGCCTCCATACATAGCTTACATAATGCCACCATACACAGCCCACATAAAGCCACCATACACAGCTTACATCATGCCACCATACACAGCCAACATAATGCCACCATACACAGCTTACATAATGCCACCATACACAGCCCACATAATTCCACCATACACAGTCCACATAATGCCACCATGCACAGCCCGCATAATGCCACCATACACATTCCACATAATGCCATCATACACAGCCCGCATAATGCCACCATACACAGCTTACATAATGCCACCGTACACAGTCCACATAATGCCACCGTACACAGCTTACATAATGCCACCTTACACAGTCCACATAATGCCACCATACACAGCTTACATAATGCCACCATACACAGTCCACATAATGCCACCATACACAGCTTACATAATGGCACCATACACAGCCCACATAATGCAACCATACACAGCTTACATAATGCCACCATTCACAGCCCACATAATGCCACCATACACAGCCCACATAATGCCACCATACACAGCCCACATAATGCCACCATACACAGCCCACATATTGCCACCATACACAGGTTACATAATGCCACCATACATAGCTTCCATAATGCCACCATACAAAGCCCACATAATGCCACCATACACAGCCCGTATAATGCCACCATACACAGCTTACATAATGCCACCATACACAGTCCACATAATGCCACCATACACAGCCCACATAATGCCACCATACACAGCTTACATAATGCCACCATACATAGCTTACATAATGCCACCATACACAGTCCACATAATGCCACCATAAACAACCCACATATTGCCACCATACATAGCTTATTTAATGCCACCATACACAGCTTACATAATGCTACCATACACAGCCCACATAATGCCACCATACCCAGCTTACATAATGCCACCATACACAGCCCACATAATTCCACCATAAGCAGTCCACATAATGCCACCATGCACAGCCCGCATAATGCCACCATACACATTCCACATAATGCCATCATACACAGCCCGCAAAATGCCACCATACACAGCTTACATAATGCCACCGTACACAGTCCACATAATGCCACCATACACAGCTTACATAATGCCACAATACAGTCCACATAATGCCACCATACACAGCTTACATAATGCCACCATACACAGCCCACATAATGCAACCATACACAGCTTACATAATGCCACCATACACAGCTTACATAATGCCACCATACACAGCTTACATAATGCCACCATACACAGTCCACATAATGCCACCATACACAGCCCACATAATGCAACCATACACAGCCCACATAATGCCACCATACACAGCCCACATATTGCCACCATACACAGCGTACATTATGCCACCATTCAGAGCCCACATAATGCCACCATACACAGCCCACATAATGCCACCGTACACAGTCCACATAATGCCACCATACACAGCTTACATAATGCCACCATACACAGTCCACATAATGCCACCATACACAGCTTACATAATGCCACCATACACAGTCCACATAATGCCACCATACACAGCTTACATAATGCCACCATACACAGTCCACATAATGCCACCATACACAGCTTACATAATGCCACCATACACAGCCCACATAATGCAACCATACACAGCTTACATAATGCCACCATTCACAGCCCACATAATGCCACCATACACAGCCCACATAATGCCACCATACACAGCCCACATAATGCAACCATACACAGCTTACATAATGCCACCATTCACAGCCCACATAATGCCACCATACACAGCCCACATAATGCCACCATACACAGCCCACATAATGCCACCATACACAGCTTACATAATGCCACAATACATAGCTTACATAATGCCACCATACACAGCCCACATAATGCCACCATACACAGCCCGTATAATGCCACCATACACAGCTTACATAATGCCACCATACACAGTCCACATAATGCCACCATACACAGCCCACATAATGCCACCATACACAGCTTACATAATGCCACCATACACAGCCCACATAATTCCACCATACACAGCTTACATAATGCCACCATACACAGCCTACATAATGCCACCATACACAGCCAACATAATGCCACCATACACAGCCCACATAATGCAACCATACACAGCCCACATATTGCCACCATACACAGCTTACATAATGCCACCATACACAGCTTACGTAATGCCACCATACACAGCCCACATAATGCCACCATACACATTCCACATAATGCCATCATACACATTCCACATAATGCCATCATACACAGCCCGCATAATGCCACCATACACAGCTTACATAATGCCACCATACACAGTCCACATAATGCCACCATACACAGCTTACATAATGCCACCATACACAGCCCACATAATGCAACCATACACAGCTTACATAATGCCACCATACACAGCTTACATAATGCCACCATACACAGCCCACATAATGCCACCATAAACAGCCCACATATTGCTACCATACATAGCTTACATAATGCCACCATACACAGCTTACATAATGCCACCATACACAGCCCACATAATGCCACCATAAACAACCCACATATTGCCACCATACATAGCTTACATAATGCCACCATACACAGCTTACATAATGCCACCATACACAGCCCACATAATGCCACCATACACAGCTTACATAATGCCACCATACACAGCCCACATAATGCCACCATACACAGTCCACATAATGCCATCATACACAGCCCGCATAATGCTACCATACACAGCTTACATAATGCCATCGTACACAGTCCACATTATGCCACCATACACAGCTTACATAATGCCACCATACACAGCTTACATAATGCCACCATACACAGCTTACATAATGCCACCATACACAGCCCACATAATGCCACCATACACAGCTTACATAATGCCACCATACACAGCTTACATAATGCCACCATACACAGCCCACATAATGCAACCATACACAGCTTACCTAATGCCACCATACACAGCTTACATCATGCCACCATACACAGCTTACATAATGCCACCATACACAGTCCACATAATGCCACCATACACAGCTTACATAATGCCACCATACACAGCCCACATAATGCAACCATGCACAGCTTACATAATGGCAACATTCACAGCCCATATAATGCCACCATACACAGCCCACATAATGCCACCATACACAGCCCACATATTGCCACCATACACAGCTTACATAATGCCACAATACACAGCTTACATAATGCCACCATACACAGCCCACATAATTCCACCATACACAGCGCGTATAATGCCACCATACACAGCTTACATAATGCCACCATACACAGTCCACATAATGCCACCATACACAGCCCACATAATGCCACCATACACAGCTTACATAATGCCATCATACACAGCCCACATAATGCCACCATAAACAGCCCACATATTGCCACCATACATAGCTTACATAATGCCACCATACACAGCTTACATAATGCCACCATACACAGCCCACATAATGCCACCATAAACAACCCACATATTGCCTCCATACATAGCTTACATAATGCCACCATACACAGCCCACATAATGCCACCATAAACAGCCCACATATTGCCACCATACATAGCTTACATAATGCCACCATACACAGCTTACATAATGCCACCATACACAGCCCACATAATGCCACCATAAACAACCCACATATTGCCACCATACATAGCTTACATAATGCCACCATACACAGCCCACATAATGCCACCATACACAGCTTACATCATGCCACCATACACAGCCCACATAATGCCACCATACACAGCTTACATAATGCCACCATACACAGCCCACATAATTCCACCATACACAGTCCACATAATGCCACCATGCACAGCCCACATAATGCCACCATACACATTCCACATAATGCCATCATACACAGCCCGCATAATGCCACCATACACAGCTTACATAATGCCACCGTACACAGTCCACATAATGCCACCATACACAGCTTACATAATGCCACCTTACACAGTCCACATAATGCCACCATACACAGCCCACATAATGCCACCATACACAGCTTACATAATGCCACCATAAACAGCCCACATATTGCCACCATATATAGCTTACATAATGCCACCATACACAGCTTACATAATGCCACCATACACAGCCCACATAATGCCACCATAAACAACCCACATATTGCCTCCATACATAGCTTACATAATGCCACCATACACAGCCCACATAATGCCACCATACACAGCTTACATCATGCCACCATACACAGCCCACATAATGCCACCATACACAGCTTACATAATGCCACCATACACAGCCCACATAATTCCACCATACACAGTCCACATAATGCCACCATGCACAGCCCGCATAATGCCACCATACACATTCCACATAATGCCATCATACACAGCCCGCATAATGCCACCATACAAAGCTTACATAATGCCACCGTACACAGTCCACATAATGCCACCATACACAGCTTACATAATGCCACCTTACACAGTCCACATAATGCCACCATACACAGCTTACATAATGCCACCATACACAGTCCACATAATGCCACCATACACAGCCCACATAATGCCACCATACACAGCCCACATATTGCCACCATACACAGGTTACATAATGCCACCATACATAGCTTACATAATGCCACCATACACAGCCCACATAATGCCACCATACACAGCTTACATAATGCCACCATACATAGCTTACATAATGCCACCATACACAGCCCACATAATGCCACCATAAACAACCCACATATTACCACCATACATAGCTTATTTAATGCCACCATACACAGCCCACATAATGCCACCATAAACAGCCCACATATTGCCACCATATATAGCTTGCATAATGCCACCATACACAGCTTACATAATGCCACCATACACAGCCCACATAATGCCACCATAAACAACCCACATATTGCCTCCATACATAGCTTACATAATGCCACCATACACAGCCCACATAAAGCCACCATACACAGCTTACATCATGCCACCATACACAGCCAACATAATGCCACCATACACAGCTTACATAATGCCACCATACACAGCCCACATAATTCCAACATACACAGTCCACATAATGCCACCATGCACAGCCCGCATAATGCCACCATACACATTCCACATAATTCCATCATACACAGCCCGCATAATGCCACCATACACAGCTTACATAATGCCACCGTACACAGTCCACATAATGCCACCGTACACAACTTACATAATGCCACCTTACACAGTCCACATAATGCCACCATACACAGCTTACATAATGCCACCATACACAGTCCACATAATGCCACCATACACAGCTTACATAATGGCACCATACACAGCCCACATAATGCAACCATACACAGCTTACATAATGCCACCATTCACAGCCCACATAATGCCACCATACACAGCCCACATAATGCCACCATACACAGCCCACATAATGCCACCATACACAGCCCACATATTGCCACCATACACAGGTTACATAATGCCACCATACATAGCTTCCATAATGCCACCATACAAGGCCCACATAATGCCACCATACACAGCCCGTATAATGCCACCATACACAGCTTACATAATGCCACCATACACAGTCCACATAATGCCACCATACACAGCCCACATAATGCCACCATACACAGCTTACATAATGCCACCATACATAGCTTACATAATGCCACCATACACAGTCCACATAATGCCACCATAAACAACCCACATATTGCCACCATACATAGCTTATTTAATGCCACCATACACAGCTTACATAATGCTACCATACACAGCCCACATAATGCCACCATACACAGCTTACATAATGCCACCATACACAGCCCACATAATTCCACCATACGCAGTCCACATAATGCCACCATACACATTCCACATAATGCCACCATACACATTCCACATAATGCCATCATACACAGCCCGCAAAATGCCACCATACACAGCTTACATAATGCCACCGTACACAGTCCACATAATGCCACCATACACAGCTTACATAATGCCACAATACAGTCCACATAATGCCACCATACACAGCTTACATAATGCCACCATACACAGCCCACATAATGCAACCATACACAGCTTACATAATGCCACCATACACAGCTTACATAATGCCACCATACACAGTCCACATAATGCCACCATACACAGCCCACATAATGCAACCATACACAGCCCACATAATGCCACCATACACAGCCCACATATTGCCACCATACACAGCGTACATTATGCCACCATTCACAGCCCACATAATGCCACCATACACAGCCCACATAATGCCACCGTACACAGTCCACATAATGCCACCATACACAGCTTACATAATGCCACCATACACAGTCCACATAATGCCACCATACACAGCTTACATAATGCCACCATACACAGTCCACATAATGCCACCATACACAGCTTACATAATGCCACCATACACAGTCCACATAATGCCACCATACACAGCTTACATAATGCCACCATACACAGCCCACATAATGCAACCATACACAGCTTACATAATGCCACCATTCACAGCCCACATAATGCCACCATACACAGCCCACATAATGCCACCATACACAGCCCACATAATGCAACCATACACAGCTTACATAATGCCACCATTCACAGCCCACATAATGCCACCATACACAGCCCACATAATGCCACCATACACAGCCCACATAATGCCACCATACACAGCTTACATAATGCCACAATACATAGCTTACATAATGCCACCATACACAGCCCACATAATGCCACCATACACAGCCCGTATAATGCCACCATACACAGCTTACATAATGCCACCATACACAGTCCACATAATGCCACCATACACAGCCCACATAATGCCACCATACACAGCTTACATAATGCCACCATACACAGCCCACATAATGCCACCATAAACAGCCCACATATTGCCACCATACATAGCTTACATAATGCCACCATACATAGCTTACATAATGCCACCATACACAGCCCACATAATGCCACCATAAACAACCCACATATTGCCACCATACATAGCTTACACAATGCCACCATACACAGCTTACATAATGCCACCATACACAGCCCACATAATTCCACCATACACAGCTTACATAATGCCACCATACACAGCTTACATAATGCCACCATACACAGCTTACATAATGCCACCATACACAGCCAACATAATGCCACCATACACAGCCCACATAATGCAACCATACACAGCCCACATATTGCCACCATACACAGCTTACATAATGCCACCATACACAGCTTACGTAATGCCACCATACACAGCCCACATAATGCCACCATACACATTCCACATAATGCCATCATACACAGCCCGCATAATGCCACCATACACAGCTTACATAATGCCACCGTACACAGCCCGCATAATGCCACCACACACAGCCCACATAATGGTAACCTTGGTAATACCACCGTACAGAACCCATATAGTACTGCTGCACGTAGCAACATGACACAACTGTACATAGTTTATGTAATACCTCCATATCCAGCCCACATACTGCCACCATACTCAGCCCACATAATGCCACCATACACAGTCCATATAATAATACTGTACAGAGTTAATGGAATGCAGCCATACGCAACCAATGTAATTTCACCGCGCACACACAGCCCGCATAATACCGCCATGCAGAACCTACGTAATGTAGTCATTCACAGCCCAGGTAATACCAGCATACAGAGCCCACGTAGCACTGCCATATGTGGCTACATAACAATGCTATACGTAGCACACGTAAAACCACAATACATAGCCGCCGTAATACCAACACATGCAGGTGATGACCACAGACAATTCCTTTCTCTTTATCCTTTCTGACTGATTCTTCTTTAGTTTTGTGTTTTGCTCGTTTCCTTATCACTACAGCTTGCATGAGGCGGTATCTCAAGCCTAACCAGGTTGCACAGGTAGTCCAGCATTGGCACCCCCTTCTTTTCACAGATGAGAGCAGGTTCACACTGAGCACTTGTGACAGATGTGAAAGAGTCTTGAGACAGCGTGGTGAACGTTAGGCTGCCTGCAACATTATCCAGCATTACCAGTTTGGTGGTGGGTCAGTTAACCTCCTGGATGTAACGTCTATTGCCGCTGCCCGTCGTTCTGACTTACCCTCTGACGGACGTGGCCATGGACATGTGAGTTCTCGGCGGCATCTTCCTCAAGGGAGACGCCGGCACTCACTTCCTGTTTCTGAGACTGTTTCCCGCAGGGCATGCACGCCTGCACGTGCACGGCCTTAAAGGGCTGGACTATAAAAAGGGCTCTGCCCTCTGGATCTTTGCCTGAGCGTTGTTGTATACCTAAAGTTTGTCTTGCAAATGGTCTCCCAGTGTTTTCCAGTTCCTAGTGTTACTAGTTTACTTCTGCCTGTATCCCGTGCTACCGTGCCTCTGTGCCATCTTGAGTTGAAGTCGAGCTGTGTCTTCCACTGCATCTGCTGTGTTACACCCACCGGGTGTCTGTCTGCAGCCGGAGCCTTATCTTAAGCCTGAATCACCGCTACTGTCTACATTGCCCAAGGTACCCTTTTTGGACTATAGACATTGTATTGTACCAGGTTGGCCAGCTGCCTATCCGATATGCGGTACGGCTCAGTGGGTCCACACCCCGCACCGTGACACTGGACATTATGAATTAGTGCATCTGACGACTCCAAATAGCTCCACAGACTATCCAGGAGCTCACTGATGGCCTGATCCAGGTCTAAGAGTAGATCCTCCTGGACACTATCCCCAGTCTCATCAGGAGCATGCCCAGACCTTGTCGGGGATGCATACAGGCACACCACAAAACATTTGATGGCCTTGATTAAGCCAGACCAGTTGTACATGGTAGGAAATGTTGTGTAAACCTCTGATTAATAATAACATAGCTTTAAGTAGGGAACAGAAAGAAGGGAGTGTAACTGCAGGATCAGACTACACAGGGTTTGTTTGTAGTCTGTAGCCATGGAAACACAGGTGTTACTTTTCTCACCAAAGAAGCGCATCCCTTGAGCCGTAATAGCACTGGCTAATTTAAGATTCGAGGTCTAGGAAATCTCCCCATTCTACACCCTGCATTGAGGTATGGATTTTACTGGTCAAATTCCCAGGTAGAAAGGCCAAAAATAGTCACCGATTAACGGCAGATGTGCTGAGGGAAATTGAAGCGTAGCCAGGAACAGAGCCAATGGTAGTCACCGGGAGAGCGGTCGCGATGTGATAAGCCAGAGGACGAAAAGAGTACATAGTCAAAGGAGGGGTATGGGGTTAGAACCAAAGAAGGACTACAAGTACCAAAAGATAGGACCACATAGGAGCTGTATACACAAATCAATAGGAGGTTTTTAAGAATATTGTTGCTTCTTGTTTTCTTTTATTTGGATTGGAGAATTAAAATAAATTGTTGTAAAGATGGACTTAGCCATTAAGTTTGTTTTAAAGGTCCACTGTCCATAAATATCCATCTTCAGTAATCTGGTCACAGTCGAAGAGTGCCCGTGTAGAGGTCTCGTTATGATTTTGACCCAACTCTTGTTATATTCAATAATGATCCACAATTGTTTACATTTTAAAGCTGCTCATTAGTCATCCACCTGTCATTGTCATCTTTTAGATTTAATATTTCCAATATTTTTTAAATATATTTTTGGTCTTTTTTTTTTTAAATATTGTATTTTTGTTTTTATCTTTTTTTCTTCACCTTAAGACCAGAATATGTTAATACATTTTTATTTTATTTAAATTCTGTATTTATTGTTCTTTTTTATCTATAATTTATTTTTTAATTAATAGACTTTTAACATCTTAAAAAAGAAAAATGTAACAAAAACGTGACCCTTTTTCACATTTTTACTAAAAAAATTTTTTATTATCCTACAAAGTCTTAAGGCTGTTATCAGATAGCCATGATATGAGGGGCTTTATGTACCACCCGGGCGCCCTGCAGTACTACGGAACCCAACTTTTATCACCATAGGATACTAGACCTCAATAACTATTTACTGGATATTTTGGGAGAGGTCTACATTTTTGTCCATGAAGTAACCTTATAAAGGTCATTGGCAATAAATGTAAATTTTTTTCATATATCGCCATTGACTGTGAAAATGATATTCTAGTTAAGAATTTGGCAGATGGATAAGAACAGGTTGAGCATCTTTTCAACAGATCTTCTTTCATTGAGGAAGAATTTTGCAACATCTTGGTTAAGGCTAAGATCTTGGTTGATAATATAGACTATATATATGGAGAGTCTCAGCCTCCAACATCGACTTCTCTATATTGTGTCCATTACTGAAGAGACGAGATGCTGACCCTCATTCTGCTTTTTCTTTCTATCCAGGTGTCTATGGCAGAAGACGTGTACATTTCTGTTCTAAACGGAGGTCAAAAGGGTACCTGGGGGTCAGTGGCGTAACTACCGCTATAGCAGCCGTAGCGGCTGCTGCGGGGCCCTCAGCATGAGGGGGCCCGTGCCACCCGCCGGCACCGCCCCCCCCCGTGGCCGGAGGCTCCGCTAGCAGCGGCTATGGCTGCTACAGCACGACGCCACTGAAGGGGTTGTTCCTACAAAAGACATGCATCCCCTATCCACAGGAGAGGGGATACACGTCTGATCGCTGGGACGCCCAGCAATAAGGAGAATGGGGGACCGAATGTCCCTCGAAGTTCTCCATGACAAACCTCGGACTTCCGGGGTCTATCGGCAGCTCCGTAGACTTGCGCACCGGTCGCGCTTGTGCGCATGCGTGACCAACGCTCCTTTCATTTTTATTGAACTGCGCAGACGCCGGAAGTCCGAGGTTTGTCATGGAGAACTTGGGGGGACTTTCGGTCCCCCGTTCTCCTTATCGCTGCCAGTGATGACACATGTATCCCGTATCCTGTAGATAGGGGATGTGTGTCTTTTGTAGGACAAACTATAGGCCGTTTTTTTTTTTGGGGGGGCGGGCTATATGGCGTTATCTACAGGGGGGTCTGTATGGCGTTATCTACAAGGGGGTCTGTATGGCGTTATCTACAGGGGGGCGTCTGTATGGCGTTATCTACAGAGGGGGGATCTGTATGGCGTTATCTACAGGGGGGGTCTGTATGGCGTTATCTACAGGGGGTGTCTGTATGGCGTTATCTACAGGGGAGGTCTGTATGGCGTTATCTACAGGGGGGTGTCTGTATGGCGTTATCTACAGGGGTTCTGTATGGCGTTATCTACAGGGGGCTGTATGGCGTTATCTACAGGGGGGTGTCTGTATGGCGTTATCTACAGGGGTTCTGTATGGCGTTATCTACAGGGGGGGTCTGTATGGCGTTATCTACAGGGGGGTGTCTGTATGGCGTTATCTACAGGGGTTCTGTATGGCGTTATCTACAGGGGGCTGTATGGCGTTATCTACAGGGGGGTGTCTGTATGGTATTATCTACAGGGGGGTGTCTGTATGGCGTTATCTATAGGGGGGTCTGTATGGCAATATCTACAGGGTGGATTTGGGGCTGTAAGACGTTATCTACAGGGGGGCTGTATGGCGTTATCTACAGGGGGGATTTGGGTCTGTAAGACGTTATCTACAGGGGGGCTGTGTATGGCATTATCTACAGGGGTGATTCTGTATGGCGTTATCTACAGGGGTGGTTCTGTATGGCGTTATCTACAGGGGGATCTGTATGGCATTATCTACAGGGGGGTCTGTATGGCGTTATCTACAGGGGGGATTTGGGTCTGTAAGACGTTATCTACAGGGGGCTGTGTATGGCATTATCTACAGGGGGGTCTGTATGGCGTTATCTACAGGAGGTTCTGTATGGCGTTATCTACAGGGGGGTCTCTGTATGGCGTTATCTACAGGGGGTGTCTGTATGGCGTTATCTACAGAGGGGGGATCTGTATGGCGTTATCTACAGGGGGAGGCTGTATGGCGTTATCTACAGGGGGGCTGTATGGCGTTATCTACAGGGGAGGTCTATATGGCGTTATCTACAGGGGGGGTCTGTATAATGTTATCTACAGGGGGGGTCTGTATGGCGTTATCTACAGGGGGGGTCTGTATAATGTTATCTACAGGGGGGGTCTGTATGGCGTTATCTACAGGGGGCTGTATGGCGTTATCTACAGGGGGGCTGTATGGTGTTATCTACAGGGGGTGTCTGTATGGTATTATCTACAGGGGGGTGTCTGTATGGCATTATCTACAGGGGGGTTTGTATGGCATTATCTACAGGGGGGATTTGGGGTTGTAAGACGTTATCTACAGGGGGGCTGTATGGCGTTATCTACAGGGGGATTTGGGTCTGTAAGACGTTATCTACAGAGGGGCTGTGTATGGAATTATCTACAGGGGGGTCTGTATGGCGTTATCTACAGGGGGGATCTGTATGCCGTTATCTACAGGGGGGTCTGTATGGCGTTATCTATCGGAGGTTCTGTATGGCGTTATCTACAGGGGGGACTCTGTATGGCGTTATCTACAGGGGGGTGTCTGTATGGCGTTATCTACAGGGGGTCTGTATGGCGTTATCTACATGGGTGTCTGTATGGTGTTATCTACAGGGGGGCTGTATGGCGTTATCTACAGGGGGTGGCTGTATGGCGTTATCTACAGGGGGGATTTGGGTCTGTAAGACGTTATCTACAGGGGGCTGTGTATGGCGCTATCTACAGGGGGCTGTGTATGGTGCTATCTATAGGGGGGCGCTGTGTGGTGGGCTGTGTGGTGGAATCTATAGGGAGGCACTATCTACAAGTGGGGGGTTGTGCGATACCCAGCGGAGGGGGGCCCCAGTCAAAAGTTTGCTATGGGGCCCAGTCTTTCCTAGTTACACCCCTGCTGGGGGTCCACTGACCTGTGCCCTAAAGGGACTAGAGCAATTGGCTTCAAGCTTAAAATGAGTAATAGATTTAAGTCTACATTACATTTTTCAATCTTAATTTTCGATCTTGAGTTACATCCTGTACTATACTTCAGAGCTGCACTCACTATTCTACTGGTTGAGTCACCTTGTACATACATTACATTTACTGATCCCGAGTTACATCCTGTACCTGTATTATACTCCAGAGCTGCACTCACTATTCTGCTGGTGGAGTCACTGTGTACATACATTACATTACTTATCCTGTACTGATCCTGAGTTACATCCTGTATCTCTTTATTTTATAGAAAAGTACAAAACATAAACTGAAAAACAAATACATAACTAATTCCATATAACCAAAAAGTCACAACCAAATTCTTATAAACAAATTATCTTATATACATCTCTGTATATGGGAAGAGAAAACTATACCAGACCCGGCCACATACACCCCACTCTTATATACTTACATCTACACTTCATCCGAAACTAAACAATAACTAGAATATATATAAACATCATATAAACGTAATCCAAAGTACTAACAGAAAATCCCCCGACCCGCGTCACCCAAGGGCCTAAAGAAACAACATAATAATGATAATAATCAAACAACATAATAATAGCAAATAAAATAATAATAACCAAAAACAATCCAAAATATAATAATACTAATCCACACTTTTTTTTTTAAATCACACTATACACATCCTGACTTTCCCTAACCTTACCCTTCTTACCTAAACACCACCACCCCAGCCAGCATCTCGCCTCATGTCCTCTCACGTCCGCATAGTCCAGATGCTGGCCCCCACCACCACACCCAACACCCCAGCCCAGTCCCCCGCCCCATGTCTTCCCATGTCCGCATAGTCCGGGGCTGGGTCAGGCACACCCCCCCCCCGGACCCCCTCCCAACCTATCTATTAACCCCCTTAAGTCTATCCCTATTCTAACAACACTTTTACAATATAATACAATACACATCACCAACTTGTCCAAATACCAAACCATATACAAAATACACTGTACCCGAAAGCACCAAGCTCGGTCGCTTGTAAACCTTTTTCCTGCCATTTCAATCCTAAACAAAACAAAAATCTTCCTGTGCTTACCTAGCCCATCACCAGATAGAGAGAAGGGAAAGCCCCCCCCCCAGCACCTCCCCAGAGGCCAAGGTACCACGTCCACCGCTGCACCCTCCCTATCGCTTGCCCTATCTCCTTACCCTATTACTAGCCCTTTTCTTGACCCTATTGAAAGCTGACCCTATGCTGACCCTCACCTTTCCCTTATTCCGAGCCCTATCACTATATTTTTTATTGGTGCCTCAGCGGAACGCAGACCCCCACCTCCAGTTGAGCACCGGTGACGACCCCCCCTCCCTCATGAAGGCAGACACATTAAGGCACCCAAAAGGAAAAGCCCCTCCAAAGACGAGAGGCTTTGGATGCTCCCAATCTGCCGACCTCCAAAGAATGCACCTTCACCAGGTCACCCATGATATTGCTAACAACCTCATCGACTAGGAGGATTTTCTTCTGGGTAGAAACTAAACATCGTGCATTCCACATAAAGTGCCTAACCACTATACTGACTAGAAACAAGGTGCAATGGTCCCTACCACCAAGGTCTCCGAGCACTCCATAGGCCCACCCAGCATAGGAGAGGCTGGTTAGGCCTGGCCAACCAATGGAGGCTCCCACACTTTTGTATACCTCTGTATTGAAAGGGCAATGAAGCAGGAAATGCTCCATGCTTTCCAGCACTCCGCCGCACTCCTCCCGGGGGCAATCCCGATTATCAGAGCTTCTGCACTTTAGATTGCCCCTCACATACAGTCTCCCATGGAAGCAACGCCAAGCCAGATCCCAAAACTTCTGGGGAATCCTCGCTGAATTTAAAAGTTTTAATCCCACCCCGAGGTCACTACTTAGTCTTTGAGCGCCAGGGGCTTCTGGAAGTGGGTCATCAGGACCCTCCTGTCAAGAAATTTTCTCGACATGGTCCTGATCTGCCACACCTCCAGACCCCACCGGCGAACAATCTTCAGCGCCAGGGTGGCATAAGCCGGGAGATGTCCGTGAGGTGTACGCAGGTCTTTCACTTGCCCTCCTCTCTCTCATTCCTGGAAGAAAGGCCGAAACCACCCCCTGCAGGAGGATATCCACCAAGGAGCCCTCTCTTGCCAGAGGTTTGCCAGGTTGATCTTAACAAAGGTGTTCACTAGGAACACCACCGGGTTAACCATACCTAACCCGCCTAGTGTCCTTGGTAGGTAAGTAACCTCCCTCTTGATTAGGTTGAGCCTTTTCCCCCATAACAGCTGGAAGAACAGGCTATAGACCCGAGTCCAGAAAGGTTCTGGCAAGATGCACACACTGCCCAGGTAAAGCAACATGGGCACCAGGTAGGCCTTGGCCAAGTGAACCCTTTCCCTCAGGGTTAAGGACCAACCCTTCCATTGGTCGACCTTCTGGGCAACTAGATTCAGCCTATCCTCCCAGTTCTTCTTGGGGTAATCACCCGGGCCAAATTCGACTCCTAAGATCTTAGCAGACCCCTGAGGCTCTGGAAGGGTGTCCGGGAGATCAAAACCAGGATCTCCTCCTCCCAGCCAGAGACTTTTGCACTTATCCCGGTTGATCTTGGACCCAGATGCCAATGAGTAACGCTCCACTTCCGACATCACCCACTCTGCCTCCGCCTCCCCTCTCGAGGAGACAAAAATGGAGACATCGTCTGCGTACGCAACCACCCTCTGAGTGGCTTCCAGCCCGTCCAGGCCGGCCCCGACTCCCGCCAATGGCCCACGATCGATCCTTTTAAGAAAAGGATCAATAGCGAAGGGCTCAAGGGACAACCCTGGCGGACACCAGACCCAACCTCAAAGGGGGTTCCAACCCAACCGTTCACCAGCGCAAAAGTCTCAGCCCCAGTGTATAAGGTCTGTAGCCAATTGACAAACCCCCCCGGTAGGCCGTACCTCAAAAGGACCGACCAGAGGTACTTGTGGTCCACCCGGTCAAAAGCCTTGGCCTGGTCCAAGGACAGGATGTACCCCTCCCACCGACCAGAATTTCCCTGCTCCACTGCCTCTCTGACACTGAGGACAGCACTAAATGTGCTGCGGCCTGGAACAGAGCAATGCTGGACAGGCGAAAGGAGCCGGGATGCAAACTTCACCAGCCGATTAAACAGCACCTTTGCGAGAACCTTTTTGTCCGTATTGAGCAGCGCTATGGCCAATTCTCAATACGGGTCGAGTCTTTACCCTTCGATAAAACGATCAAGGCTGACCTCCTCATTGACATTGGCAAAGTACCCGAGGAAAGGCACTCATTAAACACCTCAGTCAACAGGGGAACTAGGGTTCCTTTAAAAGTCTTATAAAACTCGGATGTTAAGCCATCCGGCCCTGGCGATTTTTTGAGGGCAAGCCCGTCAATCGCCAATCCCACTTCCTCTTCCTTGATCGAGTCTATCAAAACACCGAGAGAGGGGTCTACCCCTGGCTCAGGGATGGTTTCAGCCAGGAAAGCCGACATCTCGTCTCGGTTTGGATCTTGCTTCCCCAAGAGGTGCGAGTAGAAGGATCTGACGACCTCCAAGATCCCTGATTTGGATCTCTTCAGAGATCCTGTACTATCAATCAGTCCTGTCACAACCTTACGACTCACTGACATCTTACAGTTCCTGTAGGGGTCGGGCGAGTGGTACCTCCCGAAATCTCTCTCAAGAACTAAAGATGCGTGCCTATCATACTGACACCTCCTGAGCAAAGCTTTCACCGCGGAGATCTCCTCCCCACTACCCCCGGTTGAGACCAGATGTTCGAGTTTCCTCCTCAGTTCCTGATATAGGCGGTACCTACTCATGGACCTGAGGCTCGAGAGCCTGCGGAAAAATCCTGCCACCCGGCCTTTAAACAACTCCCACCACTCAGACTTAGTACCACTGAGATCAAACAAAGGTACCTGGCTCTGAAGAAAATCCTCAAAGGCCTGTCTTATCTCCGCTTCTTCCAAGAGAGTAGAATTCAGCCTCCATATACCTCTTCCCATCTGGAGGGACTCTGCAATGTTCAAAGAGAAAATAATCATACAGTGATCGGAGAACTCCACCTCAACAACATAAACTGGTGAAGAGATGGCATCCTCCTTCAAAAAAAATCTGTCTATCCTAGACCTACAACTACCTCTACGATAGGTGAAACCCGAGTGGCCTGGGGTATGCCTGATGTGGATATCCACCAGGCGAGCATCGCTAACTATATTTTTTAATGCTACACTATCATAGGTCAATTTTTTATCTCCGGAACCTCCTCTATCTCGGGGCCTCACGACAGTATTGAAGTCCCCTCCAAAGATAACTTGTCGACCTGAAAAAAGGAAAGGCTTAATCCTCATGAAGAGACTTTTACGGTCCCATTTGCTCTGGGGTCCGTATATATTGATTAATCTTAATTCCTGTCCCCTCATGAGGACATCTAAGATCAAGCACCTCCCCATTTCTAACTCAATCATCCGTTGGCATGTTACCGGTGCGGTGAAAAGGACCGCCACTCCGCTATAGGGCTCAGCCGCAAGAGACCAGTAGGAGGGCCCGCGTCGCCACTCCCTCCTAGATTTAACGACGTCTGCCAAAAGTGACAGCCTGGTCTCCTGCAAAAACAAAATGTCGGCTTCAACTCGGCCAAGAAAATCAAAGGCTGCAAATCTCGCCCTATCTGACTTAATGCTGGCAACATTAATTGATGCCAGCATCAACGGAGTGGGTGCCACCATCATGGATGTTTGAGTTAGACGGCTTTCTTCTTCCCACCCCCCCCCCCTCTATCTGATGAGGACACACCTTCTTTGCCTCGCTTCTTGCAAACTGAGGATTCCATACTCACCACCCTATTCCCATCTTCATCCCCAAGTTCCGGGTCAACCTCCCCCTCTGGGGGCATCGGCCCCTGCAGCAGGGGAGGCGCAATGACTCTAGGGTGCCCTACCATTCCCTCCCTCTTAGTATGAGAGGCTGGAACGTCCACGAGAGCATGGTATCGATCAGTAGAGCGCACAAGGGGGGTACAGGATTGACCTTCCTGGGCCAGGACGGGGCCAGATGTATTTGGCCCTTGGGTTTTGCCCTGTGTCCCTTTTGCTGTAGGCTGAGTCCTCTCTTCCTCTCCCACACTTTCATAGTGGGAGGACTGAGATTCCTCAGCCCTCTGCTCCCTTTGGATCCTCCTCATCTCCTCGTTCAATTCGGCCTCCCCAGGGGCATCAGCTTCAGTGGGGGCATCCAGATCCGAATCAGAGGTCGTTCCAGTTTCCTGGAGCGCCCTCCGAATCCTCTCCTTCCTTCGCTTCTCCGCCCTTCTCTGGCGAGAAGGGGGACCCTTCTTTGCATTCTTCCCTTGCCCCTGTGCCCCATCGTCCCTGCCCGCACCCTCACCCACGGAGGCCTCCCTCCTCTCATCCTCTGCAGGTTTGGAACAAGCATTGACAACAGAGCGAGGACACCGACTGAACGGGTGACCTAAGTCACCACACAGGTTGCAGCGAATACGGTCACACGATGCGGCTAGATGACCAATCCCCCAACAATGAGCACACTTCTGCACCTTGCAGCCTGCACTCAAATGTGAGGGGTCGCCACACCGGTGACACAACTTCGGCTGCCCCTGGTAGAAGACAAGGATCCGATCTCTTCCCAGGAAAGCAGACGATGGTATGTGGGACACCGTCTGTCCCAGACGCTTTAATTTAACCATGAACGTCCAGGCCCCTGACCAGATGCCAAACTCATCCATGTTCTTCCGTGGCATCTCTACTACCTCTCCGTACCTTCCCAACCAGGTCATGATATCAATGCAAGAGAGTGACTCGTTACGGGTAAGAACGGTCACTCTCTTGGGACCACTTTGGAGAGAAATTGCTTGTGCAGCAAAGTCTCGCCAGCAAGGCTCGTCCTTCATGAGCTCGCAGTTCCCCCAGAAGACCTCAAGGCCCCCTAGGTGAACAAAGCTGATGTCAAACTCAACCGAGCCATGAGGATGTATCAAGGCAAAGATGTCACTTGCCTTGAAGCCCATCCCCAGCAGCAGCTCCACCACCCTCTTTCTGGGAGGGCACGCATCATTGCCACGCCACCGGAGACGGACCACATTCCTCCTGGCTACAGCCTGCCCGGCTGTTGGGAGCGACCACTGATCTCCTCGTTGCTCTCGGAAGGCATTTAGACCATATCTGTCTATCCAGAAAGACAGGTCCTTCTGCACTCCCCCTATAGTTAGGGTTTGCTTTCCCTCTCTTAAAGCGTCCAAGAGACGTTGTTGCAAGTTACCGTCCCCGGACCTTGAGGATGAAGATGGGTGGGCCCGCTGTCCCCCCGCTGCCACACCAGCATAAGACCTGCCGGATGTCACAGCAAGAGGAGCGCCAGGCCCATTGCCCCTGGTTGATACCCCATTGACCCACCACCCACCACCTCACCACCTACAGACACAGCACTCAACACCCCATTACCAGCAGACACTCCAGCAACTTTATTTACAGACACCTGCATACCCCCAGCAGTTCCCACATCCACAGCCGCAACTTTTTTATTTAACCCACCAGGTCCCCCTGCAGTCATCCTTCTGGCCAGGCCTGGTCCTATGTTATGTATTTTTTATGTACATTTTGTGTGGGTAGACACTGCTTCAGTCTCCGCATCATCAGGCACCTTTGCAGGGACGCCATCAGATGTTATAAGCGGTTTCCCCGCTGTGCCCTCCGCCTCATTAACCTCCATCTGTTCTATGCGCTGAACATTTTTGGGTAAGGGGCCACCGTCGCCCCCGACGCCAGCAGCTCCCTTCTCGCCTATACCGCTTTTCAGCGATGCGGACGAAAGAGCCACTGACGTCACTGGAGCCGCCTCCGGCGCCGGACCACTCCCCCCTCCCACAGAGGAGTGGCCAACAGAGCCGGAGCCCCCTCTGTGACCGCCCTTGTCCGGAACGTCTGACGGCTTTACTGCGACACCGACAGACTTCCGGCTTTCAGACACCACATCCGGTTTCATGTTTACCCGTTCTCCCGACCCCTGACTCGCATCAAAGACCAGTTTCCCGGGTTCGCCATTCACCGGACACGGGGACACACCCCCTGGCATCACCAGGCCACCAGTACCGCCCCCTTTGCAGGGGTTGGAGTCCGGCGCCATTTTGACCACCACGTGTTCTAATGCCGGACCCGTAACACTCTCCCCGCATTCTCACTCCAGCCCCACTGCAGAGGTTGGAGTTGGGGGTCTTGTGGGACCTGCGCCCTGATCCTGACTTTCATCTGGCTCAGAGCACAGGAAGGATCTTGCTTTATACACCATTTTAAATGAACCTTTAGCAGATTTTTTTTCCTTTTCCTTTTTTTTCTTCTTACATTTTTTTTTCTTTTCCTTTTCCTCCTCTGCGGGTAACTCCGCACCAAAACAAAATCCCTGGAAGGATACCGGCGACTCCACATTACGGATCTGAGTGAGTAATCCTGGAGGCCGCTCACTGTCAGTTTCAAAACACTCCTGATTATTCCCAGCTGTGAGTCCACCCTCCTCCTCCTCACTGCCCCTGGGTGCCTCAGAATCTGTGCCTTCTCTGGACTTTACATTTTCATGCTCCATTGTCTCCCCCACATTTTCCTTTGCTGTGTCTTCCTCCATACATTCTATTTTTATAGGTGCTGCCATCTCGGCAAACCTCTCTTCGTTTTTTAATTTTTCTCCAAACACCCCTCCGCCTGCCACAATCTCATCACGTCTTTTTTCCACTTCTTTTATTTCCTCCAACAAGGATTTCACATTAAAACGGTATCGGGACCTCTTACCTCCTGAGGCCTTTGCAGCCCTTCCTCTGGCAACCGCCACGTCCGCACGGAGCCGTTGCAGCGACTTCCTGAGGTCCCGATACTCCTCCAACCGCATAGCCATACGGGAGCTGAAGTTCTCCACCGTCTCTCCGGTCCTCAGCTGTCCCCATTCCTCCACACGACCGTCATCCAAATGTCCGGACAGTGCTGGTCCTTCTCCAGACGACAACACCTCTATCACCATATCACCATGCCGGACCGCGTCTCCATACCCTTATCCAGGGTTCCAGCTACGGGGGGAGCCAGGATAGCCTTGCCCCGAGATGATCTCCTCACCCCCGCGACCGTTTGCATATTCCCAGCCAGCTGGGATGACCCTCTACCCCCCCGCTGGCATGCTCCGGGAGGTAGAGGTCTGAGGCTCCATCCTAGGATGGAACCCCCCTCAGGGTACTTTCCAAGCACAGGCAGATGGTATGAGGCCTGGGCAGATAGGATAAGGAAAGTCCCTGGATCCAAGGCCTGCAGCTCTCTCCACACGTCCTACTCCACCCACTCCAGAGCTGCACTGACTATTCTGCTGGTGGAGTCACTGTGTACATACATTACATTACTTATCCTGTACTAATCCAGAGTTACATCCTGTATTATACTCCAGAGCTGCACTCGCTATTCTGCTGGCGGAGTCACTGTGTACATACATTACATTACTTATCCTGTACTGATCCAGAGTTACATCTTGTATTATACTCCAGAGCTGCACTCACTATTCTGCTGGTGGAGTCACTGTGTACATACATTACATTACTTATCCTGTACTGATGCTGAGTTACATCCTGTATTATACTCCAGAGCTGCACTCGCTATTCTGCTGGCGGAGTCACTGTGTACATACATTACATTACTTATCCTGTACTGATCCAGAGTTACATCTTGTATTATACTCCAGAGCTGCACTCACTATTCTGCTGGTGGAGTCATTGTGTACATACATTACATTACTTATCCTGTACTGATCCTGTGTTATACTCCAGAGCTGCACTCACTATTCTGCTAGTGCAGTCACTTTGTAAACATATTGTATTACTTATCTCGTACTGATCCTTCTGGCTCTCTATCCGTACAAATCACGCTCTGTTGATTTAGGTAGCGGTGCAAAAAATAAAACCCAATTTCTGTGCAGCAGAGTTTAGTGCATCAAAGTAACAATGAGCAAAATTGTAACCGCAGCTCTGGATGTGACTGAAGTATAAAACTCATGGCAAAATCAAAGTTAATTACATTGTGAGATCTTCAGATTTGTTAAAATTTTTCTTATGAAATTTTGTTTGTCTTCTTAGGTAGAAAAAGACACATTATCGCTTGATAACACCGGGATCAATGGCATTTATTTTCTTTGCACCAAATTATCATCTGATAAAGTTGCCAAGTTCATACACTCCAGTGAAGGAGAGTAAGTACCGCCATGGACTTCTCCTCGTGGTCTTCTTTTACTTGTTGAAACCTTAATAAACTTTGTCCCCTGCCCACCAGCCCTAGATTTGGGGGTCTCCGGATCTGTCCAATAATAATGCCGGTCATGGTCCTTAAATATCACAGATATTTATGGCATATCCACAGAAGGTATTTATTTTTTTACTATCCATTTCTGTTGCTTATATAGCGCAATCACTCACTGTCCCTTGAGGGGCTTACAATGTAACGCCACTATCTGTATGTTTTTAAATATGGGAAGAAACTAGAATAAACCCACGCCATCCCCGCGAGAACATACAAAATCCATGCAGACTTGTCCTTGGTCAGATTCGAGAATAGGTCTTCAGTGCTAACCATAGAGCCACCATGCTATACATGTCTGATAGGTTGCAGTAGTGAGACCTGCACTATGTGGTTAACAGAAGTCCCCAACTACCCCTAGCGTGCCTGGTTAGGTGACAGAGAATGAGGAGAGGTGAACGCCTATTTTAGTTATTTCCATGACTCCTGTTGCAGTTGAATGGACAGAGCCGCATACCTCTCCATTCATTCTCCTCTTCCCCAGGGTATCTCCATTCTCCACATAGATAAAAGTCACAGAGTTGGAACCCACTCATATCAGACAATTTTGGCATATCTTGTGGATTTTCCATAAATGTCTGAGATCTGGGTCGGCCTGGCCCACCAGAGAACAAAAGGATCCTCCGGTGAGCCCAGACTCGAACACAATAATAGGCCTTAAAGGTCCAGCAGAAGACAACCCCATTTGGAAGGGACTTTGGAGCCAATCCTTTGCCACTAGGGTTTATTTCTCATGAGTTGATTCACAAATTACCTATTAAAACTTATTGATGAAATGTCCTGTGTGTACAACGATAACAAGCACCACAACGAAATAAAAAATAGTCATGTTCTATAGAGATGGATGGTAGACCTTCAAAATCATCTCCTCTGTTGGGCCCAAGGTACCCCAGTCCAAAGCTGTCCGAGCTTGTAGGACCACTTAAAATTGTAGCTCTCCGAGACCAGGGCTCAGGTACATATACAGCCTTTGCACCCCCATAAAATTAGAGTGGTGGAAGGGTTGGGGGGGGGCACTTGGCACTGCAGGCTCTAGTGCTGTCTGGACCTCTCAGACTGATGGTGTTCGGTTCCAGGCTCGAAAGAAACCAGGAACAACATCTTTATGCCTCAGACTCCAAAAACATACTGATAGGCTGGTTGCCACCTTGTGTGGGTAGAGATCTGATTATGACCACGATTACAATCCATTGAAAATTATCATCAGTAATAGGACACTACATCTGCAACCGTTGTGTACGGGTGCTCCAGGAGTCAATGGTTGCCTCCCGAAATGGCTTTTCTATCATCAATGCTACATGTAACAATATAACGTCAAAATATTTTCTTCACAGCTACGGTAAAATTGGTCCGGAATACAAATGTAACCAGGGATCATTTCTGTTCACCTTCAGCCTGAAAGTCGGAAAAAGATTCCTGCCGGATGACACAGGCGCCAACAACATCAAGTTTAAATTCTCCGATGGGACCATCCAGGAAGGAGATGGAAACTCCTGGGGCAAATATGGTTCATGGAGCGGTGAATGTCTAAAAGAAATCAGCGGTATTCAAACTAAAGTAGAGGAACATAAGGGAGCGTTCAGTGACGACACCGCTCTTAACAGTGCACAGATGCTTTGCAACGAAGACGACTACCTGCTCAGCATCTAGATATAAATTGAACTTCAGCTGTCATTCTATCGATGCGTCAATCACAGATCCTACATGCGCTAAGAAAATCTTGTTAGTGGCGGCCACTAGAGGCTAGTTATATATTACAGATTTTGCAGTTAGTAGGGTGGGTGTGTGGGGGGGGGGGGAGAGGGGAACTCTGTATTGTGTTCCTTAGATGGGATCCTTTTTTGTTTTTGTCACCAATTCCACAGCTGATATTTCCTAGAATTCGAAATATGTATTGGGGTAAAAAAAAAAAAAAAATCCACCGAAAAGAATTTTTTTTCTTCTAAAATTTGTCAAAACTATCCCTGGCTTGTATGGGTAAAGAAAACCTGAGTTGGTCGACAGAACCTTCTTCTGCCAGACCCAAGGTTTATCCTCCCCTAACAGAAAAACCTCACAATCCTGACAGGTCCTGGCAGCTATATCGGATGGAGAAATACAGGTACACACTTTGGGCGATATTAACGGGGTTGTCCAGGATTAGAAAAACCGGTCTAATTTCTTCCAAAACCCTCACCACACCTGTCCACAAGTTGTGTGGGGTGTAGCTCAGATCCATTTACTTCAAAGGAATTAATCTGCAATACCAGTTACAACCCATGGACAGGTGCGGCGCTGTTACTGGAAGAGTAGTCATGTTTTTCTAGTCACATACAACGCTTTTAAACAAAAACTTTGGCAGTGAGGCAAAAGCTCTCGGTCAATCACCAAATTTGCCCCCGTAAAAAACCTTTACCTCTTTTTTTTCCTGGGGGGTTGGCATGTCTCCATGTATCACCTGAACATTATGGGGCTGGTGGGGAATAATTTTAGTAGTCACAGAAAAGTTGTTTTTAACTTATTTTCATATTTTGGCCACAATAAGGGAATTTTTCAGAATCTCTTAAAACCACTTTATGGGACTTTCACTAGTGTTGGGCATTGGTCAGTCACACCGCTTCTCTAGGGCTTTATCGCTACGTGTCTCACTGACAGTTTGCCACACATAGATGAGTCTATCCATCCATCATCCAACTTAACCAGGACATGTGAATAAACCCTTATCAACTAGTCAGACATCCACATCAAGACCATTAAAAAAAAAAAAAAAAAAGTTAGACCGCAGTTTATTTATAACTTTATTTAACGCAGGAAAAAAATAAATACTAAAAGTATCACACGATTGAGACAAGAACACAACAACAAATGTCCGCAGGTAGTGAGACCGTCCAGGACGTTGTGCAGTAGATCCAGCATACCAGCATACAGTTTATAGTCTTGTGATGAAATAAAACATGGCTGCCCCCAGTACAGTAAGAAAGTGTTAAAAAAAATAAAAAAAAATTGTGTGTGCAAGATTAGATAAAGTTAATATAATTTTATTAAATAAAAAACACAAATTAATAAAAAAATAAAAAAAAATAATGACTGTCCCTTTAAGGTGGATGACGACACGTGTAGTAGAGTCTATAGGTCTTGTAAGCCACAGATTAAACTCCCTAAGCTCCCGTTATCTTTCCAGTGTCCTTGGCGGCTTCTATGAAGGTCATCTTGCTCAAAAAAGCAAATTACGCAACAATTCTTCACCTGACGGTATCTGGATTCAAGACACTAGAAGACGTTCAATGGGGAGCAGTAGACAAATCTACTGAATGTAGAAGGTCGCCAACCTGGTATAGTTTTTAGTTTTATAGCAAGATTGATGGAAAATACACAAGTCTGCCAAGTAAGACACACGTATCAGTCTTCGTCTGGTCCCGGTATTAAACAATCCTAGTCGCCATGATCTCCTCCATGTTGTCAGTGGACCGCAGTGCTTACAGTTGCCCATGTAGATACAGAACGTGGCACCAGATGAGCAATTCAATCACATTCTGCAGGGCAGTGTCGAAATCTGAATTACAAAAAGAACAAGTGTGACTCATGATGTAAAGACGTTCATTTCAATTAGCCATCATGTATAGCGAAGACGATAGACCAATGAGCCCACAACACAACCGCATCAGCTTCTGCCGACAAGTCAACTCAAGGCGGATGACCAAAAAACATAAGCAAAGTATACGTTACCTACTAATGAACTGAAAGTGTCATGATCAGTGGGGTGGGGAGTCTGGCAGGTGAGACCCACACTAATCACAAGTCATCTTCAGACAACCCTTTTGAAGAGGACCTGTCACCTGCCCAAAAAACTGCAGTTAACATCTCAGTTAGTTTGCAGGCACCTCACAGATTCTGATGCCTTTGATTTTTTTCTTCTAGCCCCCACCGTTCTGGAGATATTGGGGCCATTAGTTCTGGTGTCTGATATGCAAATTAAGCCCTTGACTGTCAAATGGGCGGTTACCCCTTATCAAGTGACAGGCATTACCCGCCCACTTGACAGTCAAAGGCCTTATTTGCATATCGGGCACTAAAAACTAATGTCAGATATCTCAGGAACGGTGGGAGCTAGAGGAAAAAAATAAAAAAGCATCCGAATTTGTGAGACGCCTGCAATCTAACGGAGATGTCAACTGCAGTTTTTTTGGACAGGTGACAGGTTCTATTTAACAGCCAGGTTATGTCCATTATTAGATGTGGATCAACCAGTAATCTGGTCAATACTCAAGGATTCACAAAGCTTTATTACCCACATTTACCATCATTTAGGTCGGGGGGTCTTCTGATGCAACGCACAGTCATGTTACGGGGCACTTAACACCTTCATAAGAGTTCTGAGGCAAAACGTTGATAATATGCAGCAACATGATGAGCAACTGACTAACCACAGTATTCCCAATGTCAGGCAGGCACAGCTAAAGCAACATAATCATGTGATGACCCCACTAAACAAGGTCTCATCTCGGCTACCAGAACATGCGAGTGTGGAGCAGAGGGAGATGGATATTGGGGACTGAATTTAGAGAGGACTTTAAACTACTGTAGAGATATTTTGGTTAAACCCCATTACAGTGAGCGGATAAAATGACCTATTTATGTGTAGTAATGAGGGCAAGATTTGTAGCTTTATACCAGATAATATCACTCCTCTACGGGCAGAACTAAATTTCAAAACAGCCACGTGCAAAAAACAGCCGCGAAAAAGTGCACGTCACTTCGACACGCACGTTTTTTCATAGACTAGAAAAACAGCTCCAAAAACGGCCGTTAAAAACGCGACTCTGAATAAAAAAACATCTGGAAATCAGGAGCCATTTTCCCTTGAAAGCAGCTTCGTATTTTCAGAAGTTTTTTTATTTTGTGTGGGAAGATACCCTCAGACTGAATTCACACGGGGCGGATATGCTGCTTAGAATCATGCAGCATATCCACCCTGTGCGTCGCAGGGACTTCCGGCTAAAAAAACCACACCTGACAGCCGTGTCGTTTTTCACCTGGAATGTCCACTGCGGAAAATTGCAGCATTAGCCGGCTGGCCTCCTGGGCTGACATTTCATCCCAGGAGACCGCTGTGATTGGCTGCAGCGGCGGTCACATGGGATGAACCATCATCCCAGGAGGGAGGAACACAGACTCCTGGGTAAGTATAAGATTTTTTTTTTTTTCTGAGTTGCTTTTTTTTGTGGTGTTTCGCTGCGAACCCGCCGCAAAGAACGCAACTGCTGCTATTTGTTGCAGTTTTTACCTCCCCATTGAATTCAATGGGGAAAACCCACAACAAATAACCAGAGTTTATGCAAATACAACGGACATGCTGCGGAATAAAATGACGCACCGCAGGTCAATTTGAGCATTTTTTCCACTCCGTATTTACGCAGCGTGTGGAGGAGATTTGTTTGATCTCATCCACTTTGTTGCCACTGTATTTGCTGCGAATTTTCCGCAACTAATCCTGCTGCGGAAAATGCGCAATATTTACGCATTAGGGCCAGTCCACACAACAGAATTGTCGCAGAAGATTTCTGCCGCAATTCCGTTGAAAGTTGCAAAAACTGACCATTTTCTGCGGTTTTTACAGCAGAAAATGGTGCGCATTTTGCTGCGCTATTCACAATGTTGGGAGATGGCGACATATCCTGTGAAAGACGCAGCAATTCAGTCCACTATCCGCTGCAGGAATGGACATGCTGCGATACAAAAGAACACGCACCGCAGGTCAATTTCTGCTCTGAATTTTTACACAGCTTGTGGATGAGACTTGATAAATCCACTTTGCTGCTACTGTATTCTGCTGCGTATTTTCCGTCCGCAATTCCGGACGGAAAATACGCAGCAGTTCCGCAGCGTGTGGACGAGCCCTTACAGTCCTATTGCGGGCTACTTTGAAGACTTGACAGAAACCACTGCTGCTATTTATGTTGGAGGAGGCGTCCTGGTTACCTCGGACGCCACTATGGTGTAACCCGCTTCTACCGCAGCTCAGAAGATTCCCTAACCCTAGCGAGTGGGCGACCCTTGGGATATTGACCTTGGAGGACGTGGTGGGGGGAGGGTAAGATTGCCGCTTTCACACAGTTTAGATCCAAACACCAGTTCCAGACTCACAGGTTCCGCCATTTCCAGCTTCGACACGCTCTTTGGTCACAATTTGCAGGATATAACGCCAGACTACGTACCTCCATGGTGGAGGATTGGGTGACAGGAGACTTTGGCTAAACCATTGTCCACACTGTATCAGCAGTTGCTTAATGTATCTGCCAATAAACTTGACAAAGCGTTGGACCGATGGTCTCAGACTCTTCCCACTGTATCTGTGGACGATCATAAGGAAATGCCATCCGCTCTAACCGGTCCTTTAATATCTACAAGGGACGGACTTATTCCACCAAATTTACTACACACCTTCCAAATTTAGAATGGGACGTATACCTACTCCTGTCTGTCCGCGATGACGGGGAGCTGAGGGCTCAGTCCTACACATGTTCTGGGAGTGTCTGATTTCCAGGCTGAAGTACTTAAATTGCCTCATATCCTTGACCCTAGAATTGGTCTCCTAAAGCTGGTGGATGAAACCACCTACTGTGGCTGTCAGATCCCACATGACACTATAGTGACTCGAGGGCTCGATAGCTACAGGGCTCGAGGCGGCCCGCACCACTTATGGGCCGGGTGGCACAGAACCCCTCATGCCTGGTAGCGTCACTAGCACCGGAGGGGGCCCTGGTGTTAGCGACAGCCACATTAACTTGTATGTGCATCTTCAGGACACAGATACAAATGAATACTATTGGCTGCAGGCCACATTAGGCCAGCAGCCTATAAGGTGCTGGGAAGACTCCTTGTACAGGCCGGCGTGATGACGTCACTGCATCACATTGGTCTGTGCAAGCGTTCCTCCCGGAGGATGTGTAGGGGCAAGGCAAGTACAATATTGCTTTTGTTTTTTTTTTGGGGGGGGGGGGGAATGTGTTGCAATATACAGGGGGATTGCGGTTTATCACTATATATACTAAGGGGGGGGCTCTATCTACAAGGCAGGCTGTGTGTGGCATCTAGTGGCTGTGGGGCCCAGTCTTTCCTAGTTACGCCCCTGACTATACACCTGCAGTGTGTGCGGTCCGGGAAAAGCGGCCGAGATACTGACTGGATATTAAGGTCCAAACACGCTCGTGTGAGTCCGGCCTTAACTGGATATTGTCCAGGCTATCTGGACCTGGAATCTGCTGCCGTCTTGGTGTCCCCCACCCCTCTACTGCACTTCTCCCTTGATGGGCACCCACCAGGCTCTTGTATATTTTTTTGCGGATAAGGAAAGACTTAAGGTTTTGTTTGTTTTTTTTACTTTCTATGAACATTGATGCCTCAAACTAATATTTGTAGGTTTGATTTGACAGCGGACCTTATCCATTGGTACTACCGTATTGTCTCTGTATTATTCAGGCTTTTCTGCCTTTGTACCGCTGTTTGTTATCAGGTCTTCATAAAATTACCTTTAAAAAAATAAAAATAAAAATATATATACTGTATATATATTTTGGGTAAAGCCTGTTTAGAGGGGTTCTCTGTTTCTATGTAGATGAAGCTTCGGTTTTTTTTTCGTCTTTTTTCAAAAAAATGCCACACCTGTTCACAGGTTGTGCATGGTATTGCAGCTCAGCCCTATTCAGATCAATGGAGTTAGGCTGCAATACCAGACAGGTGTGGCGCTATTTCTAGAATAAAGCAGCCATGATTTTCTAACGCTGTACAACTCCTATAATCACTAACTTGTAGTACAGATTTTAAATATACTTAATGTTAAATCCACACCTTCAAGATCTCTACTTGCTGGCAGTGAATGAAAGCCTTGTTTACATCTAAAAGCTTAATGGGGTTATTGGCTTTAGGAGATCTCAGCATTCCCATTCACTACACAAACAGCTCACTGATTGTAAAAAACATGTAATACTTTATTTCCCCAGCGGAGGCGCTGCATAGGAACTTAACACTTGCTGCCTGATAGCCCTGCAAATAACAGGCGATTTCTGGTGGGGTCAAAGTTGCAAGAAATGGAATGAACAGCTTTTTTTCAGCCCTTTTTTTTCTAAGTCGGCCAGACACTCGAGAAGAGTTAACCAAAACGGCCGATCATCGCTTGTGCAATTATCTCTAATGATTGTTCGGTCAGTTTAGAAAGACTTTACCTATGGTCGGCCGAAACTACTCATGTAGGGTCTTAGGCATATGAGCATTTTAACAAAAATGGTTTGTTCAAAAATGATGCCCTAAGGCTAAGATTGGGGTTAAGGCCACATGGAGCGACACTGACCTGGACGCCATGCAGCTAACAACTGCGCCGGCATAATATTCAGCGCAGCTGTCAAAGAGCTGGTAAATGGTTGCGCGTTGTTGCGGGAAAAACGGCCCTTTATCTGCAAAATTGCGCCGCTCTGTGTGGACTGAAGGTCCTGCTACACGGACTGTCCTGGGCCATGTAAACGAGCGCCGATCAACGAGACAGCTCATTGATCAGCACTCGTTCGCTCCGGTCACACGTAGCTACGTATGGAGAAGAGCGCTCGTTACTCTGATCACCAGGCCGGCAGCGAGTCTCCCGGTTTACACACCAAGTTGTGCTGCCGTCAACGACAATATTTAACTTTTTTACAATGATACATCGATGAACGAGCGTTTTGCCCGATAATTGGCCCATGTAAAAGGGCCTTTACACTTATAGCACAGAGCTGAGGGTTTGTTACATTTTATTAGTCTAGACCAGGCTACTTACCTAGGATTGCCTAGACTGGATGACATTGTAACAAACCCTCAGCCGTGAGAATTTAGGTCAGGATGGGTTTTCAAGCTCCAGGTATAAAATAAGAATGTTAATATTCACCATCAGCAAGCAGAGATCTTGAAACAAAATAATTCTAGAACGTTGCAGATCTCATCAATACTTTGAAGAAACCCTTTTTTTACACTATATAAGTCAGCACCTGTGGAGGTCAGACTGCCTTCACGGTGGGATTTTAGGATCGGTACTGCAGCCGCTAGATCCAGACCCCACAGTGTAGGGTTCTAATGTGATCCAGAATGTTCTGCGGATCCAGCAGCTGAAAACAGAGAACAATACACCACAAACAGGCAGACTGACTGCCATAAGTCAGTCCACGAGAAGTCACACACATAGCGGGCTCTGCCATGACTCACCTCACCCAGCACCACCCATAGCCGGCACCAGCCCATAAGTGACCCCGGGAGGCTGTCCAGCAGGGTATATAAAGCTGCCACCCTCCACTCATTGGCTGCATAATACAACACAGCTGCAGCTGGTAACATACTGATCACTGCCACACATCCAGTGCTGGGAAACTGCTCCATCCTATGCACTACAGCAGCCAACAACTACCAGGACATGATGGGGGTTGTAGTTTCGCATGAATCGTTTTTGACCGTGTGATTAAAAAACATGCGCGGATTTAACGGCGATATGCCGCGGTTTGCTAATGTGAATTTTGGTTGCGGGTTTTTACAGGTAAACATTTATTTTTCTTATTCACCCACATAACTAGAACTGTGCTGGAGATATTTGTCTTGTGGCGGATTATTAAATTATTAACATAGAGAGCGGACTGATCTGTAGGCATGTGAAAGTCTGGACTGAAAGGTCCTCATAGCACCCAAAAAATGGAGAGAAAACAGGATAAGAGGGAGGAGCACTGGAGGGTGGGAGGAGCACTGGAGGGAGGAGCACTGGAGGGAAGGAGGAGCAGAGGAGGGAGGATGAAGGGAGGAGCACTGGAGGGAGGAGCGCTGGAGGGTGGGAGGAGCACTGGAGGGAGGAGCACTGGAGGGAGGGAGGAGCAGAGGAGGGAGGATGAAGGGAGGAGCGCTGGAGGGAGGAGCGCTGGAGGGAGGAGCGCTGGAGGGTGGGAGGAGCGCTGGAGGTTGGGAGGAGCGCTGGAGGGTAGGAGGAGCGCAGGAGGGTGGGAGGAGCGCTGGAGGGAAGGAGGAGCGCTGGAGGGTGGGAGGAGTGCTGGAGGGAGGAGCACTGGACAGACAAGCACTAAGGCCCCATGCACACGAACGTAAAAACGCCTGTAATTACGGCCCGTAATTACTGGCCCATACACTTCTATTGCCTACGGGTACCTTCCTGTTTGCTTACGGGAAGGTGCCCGTGCCGTTGAAAAATATAGAACATGTCCAATTTTTTTATTTTACGGGCCGTGCTACTATACTTTATAATGGGAGCACGGCCCGTAAAAACGGCCTGCTGCCCGTGGCCGGCCGTGCCTGTAATTACGGGTCGTAATTACGGGCACGGTCGTGTGCATGAGGCCTAAAGGGAGGAGCACCGGAAAGAGGAGCACTAAAGGGAGGAGCACTGGAGGGTGGGAGTAGCACTAAAGGGAGGAGCACTGGAAAGAGGAGCACTAAAGGGAGGAACACTGGAGGGTGGGAGGAGCACTAAAGGGAAGAGCACTAGAGGGCGGGAGGATCACTGTATACAGCAGCGAAGGACATCTCTCATCGCTTCCAAGTAGACTATAGGTTTACAGGGTTAAACTCCAGCAGAGATCACATCACCGACCTGAACCCTGGACTCTGTTCTCGCAGCACTCAGCATTCCTCCCGCCCACAATACTGTCCCAACATCACCAGCTCTGCTCATCCAGATATCTGCAACCAGCACAGACCGGTCACCATCCAGCACACAAGAGTCAATATTATTATATAGTGATATCTGCTGTACCCCAAGTATCAGTGTATCATTATCCTGTACCCCAAGTGTCAGTGTATCACTATCCTGTACCCATACCTCCCAACCGTCCCGGATCCGGCGGGACAGTCACGGTTTCTCACCGCTGTCCCGCCGTCCCGGGCGGTCTGCAAAATGTCCCGCTGGGCGCTGCAGCTGTATCAAAACAGCTGATCGCTGCTGACAGGCGCCCTGCATGCCAGACGACTGCAGCAGCGATCAGAAGGCAGGAGTCTTGCGGCGGTGTTCTCACTGGGATCGATGCCGTTACGGGAGTGGACCAGTCCAGTCACCTGACCTGTCATCTGACCTCACCGGTCAGGTGACTGGACTGGTCCACTCCAGGGCCGGCATCGACACTAGTGAGAACACCGCCGCAAGACTCCTGCCTTCTTCTGACGGTGAGTGACGTCAAAGCAGAGCGGAGAGTGGCAGCAGTAAGGCCGGCTACCTCTACCGCTCTGGCGGCACAAAATATAAGCGGGTTGTGTTGCGCTACCTACAGGGGAACTGTGTGTGGAGCTATCTACAGGGGGCTGTGTGTGGAGCTATCTACAGAGGGGCTGTGTGTGGCGCTATCTACAGAGGGACTGTGTGTGGAGCTATCTACAGGGGGGCTGTGTGTGGAGCTATCTACAGGGGGGCTGTGTGTGGAGCTATCTACAGGGGGGCTGTGTGTGGCACTATCTACAGAGGGACTGTGTGTGGAGCTATCTACAGGGGGGCTGTGTGTGGCGCTATCTACAGAGGGACTGTGTGTGGAGCTATCTACAGGGGGGCTGTGTGTGGAGCTATCTACAGGGGGGCTGTGTGTGGAGCTATCTACAGGGGGGCTGTGTGAGGAGCTATCTACAGGGGTCTGTGTCTGGAGCTATCTACATTGGGGCTGTGTGTGGCGCAATCTACAGAGGGACTGTGTGTGGAGCTATCTACAGGGGGGCTGTGTGTGGAGCTATCTACAGGGGGGCTGTGTGAGGAGCTATCTACAGGGGTCTGTGTGTGGAGCTATCTACAGGGGTCTGTGTGTGGAGCTATCTACAGAGGGACTGTGTGTGGAGCTATCTACAGGGGGCTGTGTGTGGAGCTATCTACAGGGGGGCTGTGTGTGGAGCTATCTACAGGGGGCTGTGTCTGACGCTATCTACAAGGGGCTGTATCTGACGCTATCTACAGGGGTCTGTGTGTGGAGCTATCTACAGGGGGGCTGTGTGTGGAGCTATCTACAGGGGGCTGTGTCTGACGCTATCTACAAGGGGCTGTATCTGACGCTATCTACAGGGGTCTGTGTGTGGAGCTATCTACAGGGGGGCTGTGTGTGGAGCTATCTACAGGGGGGCTGTGTGAGGAGCTATCTACAGGGGGATGTGTGAGGAGCTATCTACAGGGGGATGTGTGAGGAGCTATCTACAGGGGGGCTGTGTGGAGCGATCTACAGGGGGCTGTGTGGAGCTATATACAGGGGGGCTGTATATGGAGAGATATACAGGGGGGCTGGATCTGGCACTATCTACAGGTGGGCTGTGTGTGGAGCTATCTACAGGGGGGCTGTATCTGGCTCTATGTACAGGGGGGTTGTATCTGGAGCGATCTACAGGGGGACTGTGTCTGGCGCTATGTACAGGGGGGCTCTGGTGGATGATTTTTCCGTTGACCGTTAGCAGAGGTACACAACTGGAAAAAGTCCCCATCATGTAACTCTGCTACCTGTCAATTGAAAAGTCATGCACCACAGGGTCTCCCTCTTGACTTTCATTGTTCTCAGCCTTTTGGTTTGTCCTGCAGCTGCTGCCGCCGTGATGAGCAAATGTTATACCCAAGATAGGAAAAGTAACATAAAGACGATATAACCGGATCCATAATATCTGTGATATCCAGACAGTCCAGAGATCCGCAGTGACAATGTGCGCGCATTATTTGCCGAAGGATCTGGCCATGATGTGATGTGTTTATGCCGGATATTGGGCGTGGTTAGGGGTGTGGCTTAAAATGTCCCTCTTTTCCGAATTCAAAAGTTGAGAGGTATGCTGTACCCCAAGTGTCAGTGTCATTGTCCTGTACCCCAAGTGTCAGTGTATCATAATCCTGTACCCCAAGTATCAGTGTCATTGTCCTGTACCCCAAGTGTCATTGTCCTGTACCCCAAGTGTCAGTGTATCATAATCCTGTACCCCAAGTGTCAGTGTGTCATTATCCTGTACCCCAAGTGTCAGTGTCATTGTCCAGTACCCCAAGTGTCAGTGTCATTATCCTGTACCCCAAGTGTCAGCGTATCATTATCCTGTACCCCAAGTGTCAGCGTATCATTATCCTGTACCCCAAGTGTCAGTGTTATTATACTGTACCCCAAGTGTCAGTGTATCATTATCCTGTACCCCAAGTGTCAGTGTCTTTGTCCTGTACCCCAAGTGCCAGTGTGTCATTATCCTTTACCCCAAGTGTCAGTGTCATTGTCCTGTACCCCAAGTGTCAGTGTATAATTATCCTGTACCCCAAGTGTCAGTGTGTCATTATCCTGTACCCCAAGTGTCAGTGTCATTGTCCTGTACCCCAAGTGTCAGTATATCATTATCCTGTCCCCCAAGTGTCAGTGTATCATTATCCTGTACTCCAAGTGTCAGTGTTATTATTCTGTACCCCAAGTGTCAGTTTGTCATTATCCTGTACCCCCAAGTGTCAGTGTACCATTGTCCTGTTCCCCAAGTGTCCGTGTATCATTATCCTGTACGCCAAGTGTCAGTGTGTAATTATCCCGTACTCCAAGTATCAGTGTATTATTAGCCTGTACCCCAAGTGTCAGTGTATCATTATCCTGTAGCCCAAGTGTCAGTGTATCATTATCCTGTACCCCAAGTGTCAGTGTTATTATCCTGTACCCCAAGTGTCAGTGCCAATATCCTGCACCCCAAGAGTCAGTTTCATTTTCCTGTATCTCAAGTGTCAGTGTATCATTATCCTGCACCCCAAGTGTCAGTGTCATTATCCTGTACGCCAAGTGTCAGTGTGTAATTATCCCGTACTCCAAGTATCAGTGTATTATTAGCCTGTACCCCAAGTGTCACTGTATCATTATCCTGTAGCCCAAGTGTCAGTGTATCATTATCCTGTACCCCAAGTGTCAGTGTTATTATCCTGTACCCCAAGTGTCAGTGCCAATATCCTGCACCCCAAGAGTCAGTTTCATTTTCCTGTATCTCAAGTGTCAGTGTATCATTATCCTGCACCCCAAGTCTCAGTGTCATTATCCTGTACGCCAAGTGTCAGTGTATCATTATCTTGTACCCCAAGTGTTATTGTATCATTGTCCTTTACCCCAAGTGTCAGTGTCATTATCCTGTACCCCAAGTGTCATTGTATCATTATCCTGTACCCCAACTGTCAGTGTCATTATCCTGTAACCCAAGTGTCAGTGTCATTTTACTGTACCCCAAGTGTCAGTGTCATTATTCTGTACCCCAAGTGTCAGCATATCATTGCCCTTTCTCCCCAGATATCCGCTTTTCATTGTTCCTGGACTCCGCACTACTTAGGAAATGACAAGTGCCATAGGTTCCTTTGAAGACTGATTGTTTCTACGTCATGGTGTCTTTTAGCTGATCTATCACTTTATTCTTGTTCTTGCATGAACTGCTGGGGGGTAAAGGTTCTTCTCTTATCAGTAGGATTGTGAAACATGATTGTGACATGACGGCAGCAGTATCAGGACACTCTGACTATTCCAGCATGGACAGTCCACAGCTCCGGACATAACATGGCGTGTGTAGCCCTCGTAAACATGGACTGCCGCAAAATCCTTCGCTTGCTCATCCCATTGATGGTGATTTTCCTTTTTATATACCTGAGCTCCACAAAGCTTCGTAAGTAGTCAACTTCTGATAAGACAAATATGGGATCAATCTCTGTTTAGGAGGCCATGGCTTCTGATAGATTGTAGTCTCATCATACAAGTCTCATTGACCAGATCCAAGCATGGGATGTTGGCTCCAGGAGCCATACACTCTACCATTATTTTATCAAATGATTAGGGGCGAACCGTCTCATCTATCCATCTATATTTATCCCTTATTGCAGCGGTCTACAAGTTGTGTCCGTCCAACTGTCTGGACATTTTGGGAAATGTCATCTCCCATCAAGTGGAGAAGCACAGGTTGCAGTCCCCTAGTCTACTGCATGTGTTATTATAGGTTACTCCTTCATTGCCCATTACCAACCCATGCCACCCATGCTCCAGAGACCTGTAGATAAAAAGCTTTAATTTCTCGCACCACTAAAGAAGCGTCGATAGATATTCTTTGAGTAAGGTCAGGTAACCATAGGGCACGAGTCAAACTATAAAATAGCTGGCCAGTCATCATTACTGCATACAATGTCCTTGGGTGAACCAGGACTCAAAGGTCGGCCAACGTCCTTTCCGACAACTTTTTTATTGAGGGTAAATTTCATATTTGTCTACACTCTCGAAGAATTTGCAGGAGTCTACCCAAATTAAAAGACATTTCCGGGTTCAGCAGGAAAGTCCTCCACACGCAGGGGTAGTCACTCTTTTGTAGACCCCTCTTTCAGGCATGCTCTCTTGGCATCATACATGGTGAGATCTCAGTCTTGTTGGTAGTTTCTCTATCATGGTGACCCCATCCTTGAAGCTCAGATCTAGGCTGATTTTGCTTCCAGAGATAGTATAAAACTTGGTTGAGGATTGCATTATTTCCTTTTTGAGATGTTGTTCCAAAGTAACAGAACTTAGAGGTGACCAGGGCAGCTCTACCAGGACAGAAATATGACTAGATTTTCGAGAAGGTGGCATAATATGACAGTGCCTCGGGGGAAAGTAACTGAGGTCTTCACCAAGACCCAAATGTTTGTCAATAGTATAGCTGTTTACTAAACCATACCATATGTGCAACCTTATACAGCGTCACAGGGGTCCAACTGGTTATGGAAATAATAATAATTGGGACCTGCTGTCCATTCGATTGTAGAGAAGAGTCTACGCTAATGATTTCATTGAATGACTTACAATTTCTAGCAGATATTTAGATTAGTAAGTATTTATTTTTTAGAAAGCTCTTGGATTAGTTCTCCCTTGATTAATTGAGCAGTTAAAAAGATAGGGGTCGTAATTCTGCACAGGGACCCTCTTGTTTCTGTGTCTACCCCTCTGCTGGACTTTAGAGCAATGATAGCAATGGGTGTGCTTGAACTATGAGGGGTGCACATATTTAGGACATACAGTGTGTATATATACTGTATATTGCATTGACTAGTTGTATTGTATACCTATGGGATGTTGTATACGGAGGAGACTTCTTAAAAGTATTTACCCATGATTTACAGCAGATCCTGCCCTACACGAGTGCGTAAAAGATGGAAAACCCTGCGCACAAGTAGAGAATGATGTCATCCATAAACAGAAAGTAAGTGTATACCTCACCTACAGATACATAAAAGCTTCATACATACTACATCTGGAATAACATGTGCAACTTCTTGTATATAGTGATATGGAGCATGCTGGTATAACATTGGTATCTTCTGTATATAATTATATATGTACAGCTGGTATAAGTTATACATCTTCTTGTATATAGTGATATGGAGCATGCTGGTATAACCTGGGTATCTCCTGTATATAATTATATATGTACAGCTGGTATAAGTTATACATCTTCTTGTATATAGTGATATGGAGCATGCTGGTATAACCTGGATAACTTCTGTATATAATTATATATGTACAGCTGGTATAAGTTATACATCTTCTTGTATATAGTGATATGGAGCATGCTGGTATAACCTGGGTATCTCCTGTATATAATTATATATGTACAGCTGGTATAAGTTATACATCTTCTTGTATATAGTGATATGGAGCATGCTGGTATAACCTGGGTATCTTCTGTATATAATTATATATATGTACAGCTGGTATAAGTTATACATCTTCTTGTATATAGTGATATGGAGCATGCTGGTGTAACCTGGGAATCTCCTGTATATAATTATATATGTACAGCTGGTATAAGTTATACATCTTCTTGTATATAGTGATATGGAGCATGCTGGTATAACCTGGGTATCTTCTGTATATAATTATATATGTACAGCTGGTATATGTTATACATCTTATTGTATATAGTGATATGGAGCATGCTGGTATAACCTGCGTATCTCCTGTATATAATTATATATGTACAGCTGGTATAAGTTATACATCTTCTTGTATATAGTGATATGGAGCATGCTGGTATAACCTGGGTATCTCCTGTATATAATTATATATGTACAGCTGGTATAAGTTATACATCTTCTTGTATATAGTGATATGGAGCATGCTGGTATAACCTGGGTATCTTCTGTATATAATTATATATGTACAGCTGGTATATGTTATACATCTTATTGTATATAGTGATATGGAGCATGCTGGTATAACCTGGGTATCTTCTGTATATAATTATATATGTACAGCTGGTATAAGTTATACATCTTCTTGTATATAGTGATATGGAGCACGCTGGTATAACCTGGGTATCTTCTGTATATAATTATATATGTACAGCTGGTATAAGTTATACATCTTCCTGTATATAGTGATATGGAGCATGCTGGTATAACCTGCGTATCTCCTGTATATAATTATATATGTACAGCTGGTATAAGTTATACATCTTAATGTATATAGTGATATGGAGCATTCTGGTATAACCTGGGTATCTTCTGTATATAATTATATATGTACAGCTGGTATAAGTTATACATCTTCTTGTATATAGTGATATGGAGCATGCTGGTATAACCTGGGTATCTTCTGTATATAATTATATATGTACAGCTGGTATAAGTTATACATCTTCTTGTATATAGTGATATGGAGCATGCTGGTATAACCTGGGTATCTCCTGTATATTAGTATATATGTACAGCTGGTATAAGTTATACATCTTCCTGTATATAGTGATATGGAGCATGCTGGTGTAACCTGGGTATCTTCTGTATATAATTATATATGTACAGCTGGTATAAGTTATACATCTTCCTGTATATAGTGATATGGAGCATGCTGGTGTAACCTGGGTATATTCTGTATATAATTATATATGTACAGCTGGTATAAGTTATACATCTTCCTGTATATAGTGATATGGAGCATGCTGGTGTAACCTGGGTATCTTCTGTATATAATTATATATGTACAGCTGGTATAAGGTATACATCTTCCTGTATATAGTGACATGAAGCATGCTGGTATAACCTGGGTATCTTCTGTATATAATTATATATGTACAGCTGGTATAAGTTATACATCTTCTTGTATATAGTGATATGGAGCATGCTGGTATAACCTGGGTATCTTCTGTATATAATTATATATGTATAGCTGGTATAAGTTATACATCTTCCTGTATATAGTGATATGGAGCATGCTAGTATAACCTGGGTATCTCCTGTATATAATTATATATGTACAGCTGGTATAAGTTATACATCTTCTTGTATATAGTGATATGGAGCATGCTGGTATAACCTGGATATCTCCTGTATATAATTATATATGTACAGCTGGTATAAGGTATACATCTTCCTGTATATAGTGATATGAAGCATGCTGGTATAACCTGGGTATCTTCTGTATATAATTATATATGTACAGCTGGTATAAGTTATACATCTTCCTGTATATAGTGATATGGAGCATGCTGGTATAACATGGATATCTTCTGTATATAATTATATATGTACAGCTGGTATAAGTTATACATCTTCCTGTATATAGTGATATGGAGCATGCTGGTATAACCTGGGTATCTTCTGTATATAATTATAAATGTACAGCTGGTATAAGTTATACATCTTCTTGTATATAGTGATATGGAGCATGCTGGTATAACCTGGATATCTTCTGTATATAATTATATATGTACAGCTGGTATAAGTTATACATCTTCCTGTATATAGTGATATGGAGCATGCTGGTATAACCTGCGTATCTCCTGTATATAATTATATATGTACAGCTGGTATAAGTTATACATCTTCATGTATATAGTGATATGGAGCATTCTGGTATAACCTGGGTATCTTCTGTATATAATTATATATGTACAGCTGGTATAAGTTATACATCTTCTTGTATATAGTGATATGGAGCATGCTGGTATAACCTGGGTATCTCCTGTATATAATTATATATGCACAGCTGGTATAAGTTATACATCTTCTTGTATATAGTGATATGGAGCATGCTGGTATAACCTGGGTATCTTCTGTATATAATTATATATGTATAGCTGGTATAAGTTATACATCTTCCTGTATATAGTGATATGGAGCATGCTAGTATAACCTGGGTATCTCCTGTATATAATTATATATGTACAGCTGGTATAAGTTATACATCTTCTTGTATATAGTGATATGGAGCATGCTGGTATAACCTGGATATCTCCTGTATATAATTATATATGTACAGCTGGTATAAGGTATACATCTTCCTGTATATAGTGATATGAAGCATGCTGGTATAACCTGGGTATCTTCTGTATATAATTATATATGTACAGCTGGTATAAGTTATACATCTTCCTGTATATAGTGATATGGAGCATGCTGGTATAACCTGGATATCTTCTGTATATAATTATATATGTACAGCTGGTATAAGTTATACATCTTCCTGTATATAGTGATATGGAGCATGCTGGTATAACCTGGGTATCTTCTGTATATAATTATAAATGTACAGCTGGTATAAGTTATACATCTTCTTGTATATAGTGATATGGAGCATGCTGGTATAACCTGGATATCTTCTGTATATAATTATATATGTACAGCTGGTATAAGTTATACATCTTCCTGTATATAGTGATATGGAGCATGCTGGTATAACCTGCGTATCTCCTGTATATAATTATATATGTACAGCTGGTATAAGTTATACATCTTCATGTATATAGTGATATGGAGCATTCTGGTATAACCTGGGTATCTTCTGTATATAATTATATATGTACAGCTGGTATAAGTTATACATCTTCTTGTATATAGTGATATGGAGCATGCTGGTATAACCTGGGTATCTCCTGTATATAATTATATATGTACAGCTGGTATAAGTTATACATCTTCTTGTATATAGTGATATGGAGCATGCTGGTATAACCTGGGTATCTCCTGTATATTAGTATATATGTACAGCTGGTATAAGTTATACATCTTCCTGTATATAGTGATATGGAGCATGCTGGTGTAACCTGGGTATCTTCTGTATATAATTATATATGTACAGCTGGTATAAGTTATACATCTTCTTGTATATAGTGATATGAAGCATGCTGGTATAACCTGGGTATCTTCTGTATATAATTATATAGGTACAGCTGGTATAAGTTATACATCTTCTTGTATATAGTGATATGAAGCATGCTGGTATAACCTGGGTATCTCCTGTATATAATTATATATGTACAGCTGGTATAAGTTATACATCTTCTTGTATATAGTGATATGGAGCATGCTGGTATAACCTGGGTATCTTCTGTATATAATTATATATGTACAGCTGGTATAAGTTATACATCTTCTTGTATATAGTGATATGGAGCATGCTGGTATAACCTGCGTATCTCCTGTATATAATTATATATGTACAGCTGGTATAAGTTATACATCTTCCTGTATATAGTGATATGGAGCATGCTGGTATAACCTGGGTATCTCCTGTATATAATTATATATGTACAGCTGGTATAAGTTATACATCTTCCTGTATATAGTGATATGAAGCATGCTGGTATAACCTGGGTATCTTCTGTATATAATTATATATGTACAGCTGGTATAAGTTATACATCTTCTTGTATATAGTGATATGGAGCATGCTGGTATAACCTGGGTATCTTCTGTATATAATTATATATGTATAGCTGGTATAAGTTATACATCTTCTTGTATATAGTGATATGGAGCATGCTGGTATAACCTGGGTATCTCCTTTATATAATTATATATGTACAGCTGGTATAAGTTATACATCTGCTTGTATATAGTGATATGGAGCATGCTGGTATAACCTGGGCATCTTCTGTATATAATTATATATGTACAGCTGGTATAAGGTATACATCTTCCTGTATATAGTGATATGAAGCATGCTGGTATAACCTGGGTATCTTCTGTATATAATTATATATGTACAGCTGGTATAAGTTATACATCTTCTTGTATATAGTGATATGGAGCATGCTGGTATAACCTGGGTATCTTCTGTATATAATTATATATGTATAGCTGGTATAAGTTATACATCTTCCTGTATATAGTGATATGGAGCATGCTAGTATAACCTGGGTATCTCCTGTATATAATTATATATGTACAGCTGGCATAAGTTATACATCTTCTTGTATATAGTGATATGGAGCATGCTGGTATAACCTGGATATCTTCTGTATATAATTATATATGTACAGCTGGTATAAGTTATACATCTTCTTGTATATAGTGATATGGAGCATGCTGGTATAAGCTGGGTATCTTCTCTATATAATTATATATGTACAGCTGGTATAAGTTATACATCTTCTTGTATATAGTGATATGGAGCATGCTGGTATAACCTGGATAACTTCTGTATATAATTATATATGTACAGCTGGTATAAGTTATACATCTTCTTGTATATAGTGATATGGAGCATGCTGGTATAACCTGGGTATCTTCTGCATATAATTATATATGTACAGCTGGTATAAGTCATACATCTTCTTGTATATAGTGATATGGAGCATGCTGGTATAACCTGGTTATCTTCTGTATATAATTATATATGTATAGCTGGTGTAAGTTACACATCTTCTTGTATATAGTGATATGGAGCATGCTGGTATAACCTGGATATCTTCTGTATATAATTATATATGTGCAGCTGGTATAAGTTATACATCTTCTTGTATATAGTGATATGGGGCATGCTGGTACAACCCGGGTATATTCTGTATATAATTATATATGTACAGCTGGTATAAGTTATACATCTTCTTGTATATAGTGATATGAAGCATGCTGGTATAACCTGGGTATCTTCTGTATAGAATTATATATGTACAGCAGGTATAAGTTATACATCTTCTTGTATATAGTGATATGGAGCATGCTGGTATAACCTGGGTATCTCCTGTGTATAATTATATATGTACAGCTGGTATAAGTTATACATCTTCTTGTATATAGTGATATGGAGCATGCTGGTATAACCTGGGTATCTTCTGTATATAATTATATATGTACAAGCTGGTATAAGTTATACATCTTCTTGTATATAGTGATATGGGGCATGCTGGTATAACCTGGATATCTTCTGTGTATAATTATATATGTACAGCTGGTATAAGTTATACATCTTCTTGTATATAGTGATATGGAGCATGCTGGTATAACCTGGGTAACTTCTCTATATAATTATATATGTACAGCTGGTATGTTATACATCTTCTTGTATATAGTGATATGAAGCATGCTGGTATAACCTAGGTATCTCCTGTATATAATTATATATGTACAAGCTGGTATAAGTTATACATCTTCTTGTATATAGTGCTATGGAGCATGCTGGTATAACCTGGGTATCTTCTGTATATAATTATACATGTACAGCTGGTATAAGTTATACATCTTCTTGTATATAGTGATATGGGGCATGCTGGTATAACCTGGATATCTTCTATGTATAATTATATATGTACAGCTGGTATAAGTTATACATCTTCTTGTATATAGTGCTATGGAGCATGCTGGTATAACCTGGGTATCTTCTGTATATAATTATACATGTACAGCTGGTATAAGTTATACATCTTCTTGTATATAGTGATATGGAGCATGCTGGTATAACCTGGGTATCTTCTGTATATAATTATATATGTACAGCTGGTATAAGTTATACATCTTCTTGTATATAGTGATATGGAGCATGCTGGTATAACCTGGGTATATTCTGTATATAATTATATATGTGCAGCTGGTATAAGTTATACATTTTGTATATAGTGATACGGAGCATGCTGGTATAACCTGGGTATCTTCTTTATATAATTATATATGTACAGCTGGTATAAGTCATACATCTTCTTGTATATAGTGATATGAAGCATGCTGGTATAACCTGGGTATCTTCTTTATATAATTATGTATGTACAGCTGGTATAAGTTATACATCTTCTTGTATGTAGTGATATGGAGCATGCTGGTATAACCTGGGTATCTTCTGTATATAATTATATATGTACAGCTGGTATAAGTTATACATCTTCTTGTATATAGTGATATGGAGCATGCTGGTATAACCTGGGTATCTTCTGTATATAATTATATATGTATGGCTGGTATAAGTTATACATCTTCTTGTATATAGTGATATGAAGCATGCTGGTATAACCTGGGTATCTTCTGTATAGAATTATATATGTACAGCAGGTATAAGTTATACATCTTCTTGTATATAGTGATATGGAGCATGCTGGTATAACCTGGGTATCTCCTGTATATAATTATATATGTACAGCTGGTATAAGTTATACATCTTCTTGTATATAGTGATATGGAGCATGCTGGTATAACCTGGGTATCTTCTGTATATAATTATATATGTACAAGCTGGTATAAGTTATACATCTTCTTGTATATAGTGCTATGGAGCATGCTGGTATAACCTGGGTATCTTCTGTATATAATTATACATGTACAGCTGGTATAAGTTATACATCTTCTTGTATATAGTGATATGGGGCATGCTGGTATAACCTGGATATCTTCTGTGTATAATTATATATGTACAGCTGGTATAAGTTATACATCTTCTTGTATATAGTGATATGGAGCATGCTGGTATAACCTGGGTAACTTCTCTATATAATTATATATGTACAGCTGGTATAAGTTATACATCTTCTTGTATATAGTGATTTGAAGCATGCTGGTATAACCTGGGTATCTTCTGTATATAATTATATATGTACAGCTGGTATAAGTTATACATCTTCTTGTATATAGTGATATGGAGCATGCTGGTATAACCTGGGTATATTCTGTATATAATTATATATGTGCAGCTGGTATAAGTTATACATTTTGTATATAGTGATACGGAGCATGCTGGTATAACCTGGGTATCTTCTTTATATAATTATATATGTACAGCTGGTATAAGTCATACATCTTCTTGTATATAGTGATATGGAGCATGCTGGTATAACCTGGGTATCTTCTCTATATAATTATATATGTACAGCTGGTATAAGTTATACATCTTCTTGTATATAGTGATATGAAGCATGCTGGTATAACCTGGGTATCTTCTTTATATAATTATATATGTACAGCTGGTATAAGTTATACATCTTCTTGTATGTAGTGATATGGAGCATGCTGGTATAACCTGGGTATCTTCTGTATATAATTATATATGTACAGCTGGTATAAGTTATACATCTTCTTGTATATAGTGATATGGAGCATGCTGGTATAACCTGGGTATCTTCTGTATATAATTATATATGTATGGCTGGTATAAGTTATACATCTTCTTGTATATAGTGATACGGAGCATGCTGGTATAACCTGGGTATCTTCTGTATATAATTATATATGTACAGCTGGTATAAGTTATACATCTTCCTGTATATAGTGATATGTAGCATGCTGGTATAACCTGGGTATCTTCTGTATATAATTATATATGTACAGCTGGTATAAGTTATACATCTTCTTGTATATAGTGATATGGAGCATGCTGGTATAAACGGGGTATCTTCTGTATGTAATTATAAATGTACAGCTGGTATAAGTTATACATCTTCTTGTATATAGTGATATGGAGAATGCTGGTATAACCTGGGTATATTCTGTATATAATTATATATGTACAGCTGGTATAAGTTATATATCTTCCTGAATATAGTGATATGGAGCATGCTGGTATAACCTGGGTATCTCCTGTATATAATTATATATGTACAGCTGGTATAAGTTATACATCTTCTTGTATATAGTGATATGGAGCATGCTGGTATAACCTGGGTATCTTCTGTATATAATTATATATGTACAGCTGGTATAAGTTATACATCTTCTTGTGTATATAGTGATATGGAGCATGCTGGTATAACCTGGGTTCCTCCTGTATATAATTATATATGTACAGCTGGTATAGGTTATACATCTTCTTGTATATAGTGATATGCAGCATGTTGGTATAACCTGGGTATCTTCTGTATATAATTATACATGTACAGCTGGTATAAGTTATACATCTTCTTGTATATAGTGATACGGAGCATGCTGGTATAACCTGGGTATCTTCTGTATATAATTATATATGTACAGCTGGTATAAGTTATACATCTTCTTGTATATAGTGATATGGAGCGTGCTGGTATAACCTGGGTATCTTCTGCATATAATTATATATGTACAGCTGGTATAAGTTTACATCTTCTTGTATATAGTGATATGGAGCATGCTGGTATAACCTGGGTATCTTCTGTATAGAATTATATAAGTACAGCTGGTATAAGTTATACATCTTCTTGTATATAGTGGTATGGAGCATGCTGGTATAACCTGGGTATCTTCTATATATAATTATATATGTACAGCTGGTATAAGTTATACATATTCTTGTATATAGTGATATGGAGCATGCTGGTATAACCTGGGTATCTTCTGTATATAATTATATATGTACAGCTGGTATAAGTTATACATCTTCTTGTATATAATGATATGGCACATGCTGGTATAACCTGGGTAACTTCTCTATATAATTATATATGTACAGCTGGTATGTTATACATCTTCTTGTATATAGTGATATGAAGCATGCTGGTATAACCTAGGTATCTCCTGTATATAATTATATATGTACAAGCTGGTATAAGTTATACATCTTCTTGTATATAGTGCTATGGAGCATGCTGGTATAACCTGGGTATCTTCTGTATATAATTATACATGTACAGCTGGTATAAGTTATACATCTTCTTGTATATAGTGATATGGGGCATGCTGGTATAACCTGGATATCTTCTATGTATAATTATATATGTACAGCTGGTATAAGTTATACATCTTCTTGTATATAGTGCTATGGAGCATGCTGGTATAACCTGGGTATCTTCTGTATATAATTATACATGTACAGCTGGTATAAGTTATACATCTTCTTGTATATAGTGATATGGAGCATGCTGGTATAACCTGGGTATCTTCTGTATATAATTATATATGTACAGCTGGTATAAGTTATACATCTTCTTGTATATAGTGATATGGAGCATGCTGGTATAACCTGGGTATATTCTGTATATAATTATATATGTGCAGCTGGTATAAGTTATACATTTTGTATATAGTGATACGGAGCATGCTGGTATAACCTGGGTATCTTCTTTATATAATTATATATGTACAGCTGGTATAAGTCATACATCTTCTTGTATATAGTGATATGAAGCATGCTGGTATAACCTGGGTATCTTCTTTATATAATTATGTATGTACAGCTGGTATAAGTTATACATCTTCTTGTATGTAGTGATATGGAGCATGCTGGTATAACCTGGGTATCTTCTGTATATAATTATATATGTACAGCTGGTATAAGTTATACATCTTCTTGTATATAGTGATATGGAGCATGCTGGTATAACCTGGGTATCTTCTGTATATAATTATATATGTATGGCTGGTATAAGTTATACATCTTCTTGTATATAGTGATATGAAGCATGCTGGTATAACCTGGGTATCTTCTGTATAGAATTATATATGTACAGCAGGTATAAGTTATACATCTTCTTGTATATAGTGATATGGAGCATGCTGGTATAACCTGGGTATCTCCTGTATATAATTATATATGTACAGCTGGTATAAGTTATACATCTTCTTGTATATAGTGATATGGAGCATGCTGGTATAACCTGGGTATCTTCTGTATATAATTATATATGTACAAGCTGGTATAAGTTATACATCTTCTTGTATATAGTGCTATGGAGCATGCTGGTATAACCTGGGTATCTTCTGTATATAATTATACATGTACAGCTGGTATAAGTTATACATCTTCTTGTATATAGTGATATGGGGTATGCTGGTATAACCTGGATATCTTCTGTGTATAATTATATATGTACAGCTGGTATAAGTTATACATCTTCTTGTATATAGTGATATGGAGCATGCTGGTATAACCTGGGTAACTTCTCTATATAATTATATATGTACAGCTGGTATAAGTTATACATCTTCTTGTATATAGTGATTTGAAGCATGCTGGTATAACCTGGGTATCTTCTGTATATAATTATATATGTACAGCTGGTATAAGTTATACATCTTCTTGTATATAGTGATATGGAGCATGCTGGTATAACCTGGGTATATTCTGTATATAATTATATATGTGCAGCTGGTATAAGTTATACATTTTGTATATAGTGATACGGAGCATGCTGGTATAACCTGGGTATCTTCTTTATATAATTATATATGTACAGCTGGTATAAGTCATACATCTTCTTGTATATAGTGATATGGAGCATGCTGGTATAACCTGGGTATCTTCTCTATATAATTATATATGTACAGCTGGTATAAGTTATACATCTTCTTGTATATAGTGATATGAAGCATGCTGGTATAACCTGGGTATCTTCTTTATATAATTATATATGTACAGCTGGTATAAGTTATACATCTTCTTGTATGTAGTGATATGGAGCATGCTGGTATAACCTGGGTATCTTCTGTATATAATTATATATGTACAGCTGGTATAAGTTATACATCTTCTTGTATATAGTGATATGGAGCATGCTGGTATAACCTGGGTATCTTCTGTATATAATTATATATGTATGGCTGGTATAAGTTATACATCTTCTTGTATATAGTGATACGGAGCATGCTGGTATAACCTGGGTATCTTCTGTATATAATTATATATGTACAGCTGGTATAAGTTATACATCTTCCTGTATATAGTGATATGTAGCATGCTGGTATAACCTGGGTATCTTCTGTATATAATTATATATGTACAGCTGGTATAAGTTATACATCTTCTTGTATATAGTGATATGGAGCATGCTGGTATAAACGGGGTATCTTCTGTATGTAATTATAAATGTACAGCTGGTATAAGTTATACATCTTCTTGTATATAGTGATATGGAGAATGCTGGTATAACCTGGGTATATTCTGTATATAATTATATATGTACAGCTGGTATAAGTTATATATCTTCCTGAATATAGTGATATGGAGCATGCTGGTATAACCTGGGTATCTCCTGTATATAATTATATATGTACAGCTGGTATAAGTTATACATCTTCTTGTATATAGTGATATGGAGCGTGCTGGTATAACCTGGGTATCTTCTGCATATAATTATATATGTACAGCTGGTATAAGTTTACATCTTCTTGTATATAGTGATATGGAGCATGCTGGTATAACCTGGGTATCTTCTGTATAGAATTATATAAGTACAGCTGGTATAAGTTATACATCTTCTTGTATATAGTGGTATGGAGCATGCTGGTATAACCTGGGTACCTTCTATATATAATTATATATGTACAGCTGGTATAAGTTATACATATTCTTGTATATAGTGATATGGAGCATGCTGGTATAACCTGGGTATCTTCTGTATATAATTATATATGTACAGCTGGTATAAGTTATACATCTTCTTGTATATAATGATATGGCACATGCTGGTATAACCTGGGTATCTTCTGTATATAATTATATATGTAGAGCTGGTATAAGCTATACATCTTCTTGTATATAGTGATATGGAGCATGCTGGTATAACCTGGGTATCTTCTGTATATAATTATATATGTACAGCTGGTATAAGTTATACATCTTCTTGTATATAGTGATATGGAGCATGCTGGTATAACCTGGGTATCTTCTGTATATAATTATATATGTACAGCTGGTATAAGTTATACATCTTCATGTATATAGTGATATGGAGCATGCTGTTATAACCTGGGTATCTTCTGTATATAACTATGTATGTACAGCTGGTATAAGTTATACATCTTCTTGTATATAGTGATATGAAGCATGCTGGTATAACCTGGGTATCTTCTCTATATAATTATATATGTACAGCTGGTATAAGTTATACATTTTCCTGTATATAGTGATATGGAGCATGCTGGTATAACCTGGGTATCTTCTGTATATAATTATATATGTACAGCTGGTATAAGTTATACATCTTCTTGTATATAGTGATATGGAGCATGCTGGTATAACCTGGGTATCTCCTGTATATAATTATATATGTGCAGCTGGTATAAGTTATACATCTTCTTGTATATAGTGATATGGAGCATGTTGGTATAACCTGGGTATCTTCTGTATATAATTATATATGTGCAGCTGGTATAAGTTATACATCTTCTTGTATATAGTGATATGGAACATGCTGGTATAAGCTGGCTATCTCCTGTATATAATTATAGATGTACAGCTGGTATAAGTTATACCTCTTATGTATATAGTGATATGGTGCATGCTGGTATAACCTGGGTATATTCTGTATATAATTATATATGTGCAGCTGGTATAAGTTATACATCTTCTTGTATATAGTGATATGGGGCATGCTGGTATAACCTGGGAATCTCCTGTATATAATTATATATGTACAGTTGGTATAAGTTATACATCTTCTTGTATATAGTGATATGGAGCATGCTGGTATAACCTGGGTATCTTCTGTGTATAATTATACATGTACAGCTATTATAAGTTATACATCTTCTTGTATATAGTCATATGGAAAATTCTGTTATAACCTGGGTATCTTCTGTATATAACTATGTATGTACAGCTGGTATAAGTTATACATCTTCTTGTATATAGTGATATGTAGCATGCTGGTATAACCTGGGTATCTTCTGTGTATAATTATATATGTACAGCTGGTATAAGTTATACATCTTCTTGTATATAGTGATATGGAGCATTCTGGTAGAACCTGGGTATCTTCTCTATATAATTATATATGTGCAGCTGGTATAAGTTATACATCTTCTTGTATATAGTGATATGGAGCATGCTGGTATAACCTGGGTATCTTCTGTATATAATTATATATGTGCAGATGGTATAAGTTATACATCTTCTTGTATATAGTGATATGGAACATGCTGGTATAAGCTGGGTATCTCCTGTATATAATTATAGATGTACAGCTGGTATAAGTTATACCTCTTATGTATATAGTGATATGGGGCATGCTGGTATAACCTGGGTATATTCTGTATATAATTATATATGTGCAGCTGGTATAAGTTATACATCTTCTTGTATATAGTGATATGGGGCATGCTGGTATAACCTGGGAATCTCCTGTATATAATTAGATATGTACAGCTGGTATAAGTTATACATCTTCTTGTATATAGTGATATGGAGCATGCTGGTATAACCTGGGAATCTTCTGTATATAATTATATATGTACAGCTGTTCTAAGTTATACATCTTCCTGTATATAGTGATATGGAGCATGCTGGTATAACCTGGGTATCTTCTGTATATAATTGTATATGTACAGCTGGTATAAGTTATACATCTTCTTGTATATAGTGATATGGAGCATGCTGGTATAACCTGGGTATCTTCTGTATATAACTATGTATGTACAGCTGGTATAAGTTATACATCTTCTTGTATATAGTGATATGTAGCATGCTGGTATAACCTGGGTATCTTCTGTGTATAATTATATATGTACAGCTGTTCTAAGTTATACATCTTCCTGTATATAGTGATATGGAGCATGCTGGTATAACCTGGGTATCTTCTGTATATAATTATATATGTACAGCTGGTATAAGTTATACATCTTCTTGTATATAGTGATATGGAGCATGCTGGTATAACCTGGGTATCTTCTGTGTATAATTATACATGTACAGCTGGTATAAGTTATACATCTTCTTGTATATAGTGATATGGAGCATGCTGGTATAACCTGGGTATCTTCTCTATATAATTATATATGTACAGCTGGTATAAGTTATACATCTTCTTGTATATAGTGATATGGAGCATGCTGGTATAACCTGGGTATCTTCTGTGTATAATTATATATGTACAGCTGGTATAAGTTATACATCTTCTTGTATATAGTGATATGGAGCATGCTGTTATAACCTGGGTATCTTCTGTATATAATTATATATGTACAGCTGGTATAAGTTATACATCTTCTTGTATATAGTGATATGGAGCATGCTGGTATAACCTGGGTATATTCTGTATATAATGATATATGTACAGCTGGTATAAGTTATACATCTTCTTGTATATAGTGATATGGGGCATGCTGGTATAACCTGGGAATCTTCTGTATATAATTATATATTTACAGCTGGTATAAGTTATAAATCTTCTTATATATAGTGATATGGAGCATGCTGGTATAACCTGGGCATCTCCTGTATATAATTATATATGTACAGCCGGTATAAGTTATACATCTTCTTGTATATAGTGATATGGAGCATGCTGGTATAACCTGATTATCTTCTGTATATAATTATATATGTACAGCTGGTATAAGTTATACATCTTCTTGTATATAGTGATATGGAGCATGCTGGAATAACCTGGGTATCTTCTGTATATAATTATATATGTACAGCTTATATAAGTTATACATCTTCTTGTATATAGTGATATGGAACATGCTGGTATAACCTGGGAATCTTCTGTATATAATTATATATGTGCAGCTGGTATAAGTTATACATCTTCTTGTATATAGTTATATGGAGCATGCTGGTATAACCTGGGTATCGTCTATATATATAATTATATATGTACAGCTGGTATAAGTTATACATCTTCTTGTATATCGTGATATGGAGCGTGCTGGTATAACCTGGGCATCTTCTGTATATAATTATATATGTACAGCTGGTATATGTTATACATCTTCTTGTATATAGTGATATTGAGCATGCTGGTATAACCTGGGTATCTTCTGTATATAATTATATATGTACAGCTGGTATAAGTTATACATCTTCCTGTATATAGTGATATTGAGCATGTTGATATAACCTGGGTATCTTCTCTATATAATTATATATGTACAGCAGGTATAAGTTATACATCTTCTTGTATATAGTGATATGGTGCATACTGGTATAACCTGGGTATCTTCTGTATATAATTATATATGTACAGCTGGTATAAGTTATACATCTTCTTGTATATAGTGATATGGGGCATGCTGGTATAACCTGGGAATCTCCTGTATATAATTATATATGTACAGCTAGTATAAGTTATACATCTTCTTATATATAGTGATATGGAGCATGCTGCTATAACCTGGGTATCTCCTGTATATAATTATATATGTACAGCTGGTATAAGTTATACATCTTCTTGTATATAGAGATGTGGAGCATGCTGGTATAATCTGGGTATCTTCTGTATATAATTATATATGTACAGCTGGTATAAGTTATACATCTTCTTGTATATAGTGATATGGAGCATGCTGGTATAACCTGGGAATCTTCTGTATATAATTATATATGTACAGCTGGTATAAGTTATACATCTTCTTGTATATAGTGATATGGAGCATGCTGGTATAACCTGGGTATCTTCTGTATATAATTATACATGTACAGCTGGTATAAGTTATACATCTTCTTGTATATAGTGATATGGAGCATGCTGGTATAACCTGGGTATCTTCTGTATATAATTATATATGTACAGCTGGTATAAGTTATACATCTTCTTGTATATAGAGATGTGGAGCATGCTGGTATAATCTGGGTATCTTCTGTATATAATTATATATGTACAGCTGGTATAAGTTATACATCTTCTTGTATATAGTGATATGGAGCATGCTGGTATAACCTGGGAATCTTCTGTATATAATTATATATGTACAGCTGGTATAAGTTATACATCTTCTTGTATATAGTGATATGGAGCATGCTGGTATAACCTGGGTATCTTCTGTATATAATTATACATGTACAGCTGGTATAAGTTATACATCTTCCTGTATATAGTGATATGGAGCATGCTGGTATAACCTGGGTATCTTCTGTATATAATTATATATGTACAGCTGGTATAAGTTATACATCTTCTTGTATATAGTGATATGGAGCATGCTGGTATAACCTGGGTATCTTCTGTGTATAATTATACATGTACAGCTGGTATAAGTTATACATCTTCTTGTATATAGTGATATGGAGCATTCTGGTATAACCTGGGTATCTTCTCTATATAATTATATATGTGCAGCTGGTATAAGTTATACATCTTCTTGTATATAGTGATATGGAGCATGCTGGTATAACCTGGGTATCTTCTGTATATAATTATATATGTGCAGATGGTATAAGTTATACATCTTCTTGTATATAGTGATATGGAACATGCTGGTATAAGCTGGGTATCTCCTGTATATAATTATAGATGTACAGCTGGTATAAGTTATACCTCTTATGTATATAGTGATATGGGGCATGCTGGTATAACCTGGGTATATTCTGTATATAATTATATATGTGCAGCTGGTATAAGTTATACATCTTCTTGTATATAGTGATATGGGGCATGCTGGTATAACCTGGGAATCTCCTGTATATAATTAGATATGTACAGCTGGTATAAGTTATACATCTTCTTGTATATAGTGATATGGAGCATGCTGGTATAACCTGGGAATCTTCTGTATATAATTATATATGTACAGCTGTTCTAAGTTATACATCTTCCTGTATATAGTGATATGGAGCATGCTGGTATAACCTGGGTATCTTCTGTATATAATTATATATGTACAGCTGGTATAAGTTATACATCTTCTTGTATATAGTGATATGGAGCATGCTGGTATAACCTGGGTATATTCTGTATATAATGATATATGTACAGCTGGTATAAGTTATACATCTTCTTGTATATAGTGATATGGGGCATGCTGGTATAACCTGGGAATCTTCTGTATATAATTATATATTTACAGCTGGTATAAGTTATAAATCTTCTTATATATAGTGATATGGAGCATGCTGGTATAACCTGGGCATCTCCTGTATATAATTATATATGTACAGCCGGTATAAGTTATACATCTTCTTGTATATAGTGATATGGAGCATGCTGGTATAACCTGATTATCTTCTGTATATAATTATATATGTACAGCTGGTATAAGTTATACATCTTCTTGTATATAGTGATATGGAGCATGCTGGAATAACCTGGGTATCTTCTGTATATAATTATATACGTACAGCTTATATAAGTTATACATCTTCTTGTATATAGTGATATGGAACATGCTGGTATAACCTGGGAATCTTCTGTATATAATTATATATGTGCAGCTGGTATAAGTTATACATCTTCTTGTATATAGTTATATGGAGCATGCTGGTATAACCTGGGTATCGTCTATATATATAATTATATATGTACAGCTGGTATAAGTTATACATCTTCTTGTATATCGTGATATGGAGCGTGCTGGTATAACCTGGGCATCTTCTGTATATAATTATATATGTACAGCTGGTATATGTTATACATCTTCTTGTATATAGTGATATTGAGCATGCTGGTATAACCTGGGTATCTTCTGTATATAATTATATATGTACAGCTGGTATAAGTTATACATCTTCCTGTATATAGTGATATTGAGCATGTTGATATAACCTGGGTATCTTCTCTATATAATTATATATGTACAGCAGGTATAAGTTATACATCTTCTTGTATATAGTGATATGGTGCATACTGGTATAACCTGGGTATCTTCTGTATATAATTATATATGTACAGCTGGTATAAGTTATACATCTTCCTGTATATAGTGATATGGAGCATGCTGGTATAACCTGGGTATCTTCTGTATATAATTATATATGTACAGCTTGTATAAGTTATACATCTTCCTGTATATAGTGATATGGAGCATGCTGGTATAACCTGGGTATCTTCTGTATATAATTATATATGTACAGCTGGTATAAGTTACACATCTTCTTGTATATAGTAATATGGAGCATGCCGGTATAACCTGGGTATCTTCTGTATATAATTATATATGTACAGCTGGTATAAGTTATACATATTCTTGTATATAGTGATATGGAGCATGCTGGTATAACCTGGGTATCTCCTGTATATAATTATATATGTACAGCTGGTATAAGTTATACATCTTCTTATATATAGTGATATGGAGCATGCTGCTATAACCTGGGTATCTCCTGTATATAATTATATATGTACAGCTGGTATAAGTTATACATCTTCTTGTATATAGTGATATGGAGCATGCTGGTATAACCTGGGAATCTTCTGTATATAATTATATATGTACAGCTGTTATAAGTTATACATCTTCCTGTATATGGTGATATGGAGCATGCTGGTATAACCTGGGTATCTTCTGTATATAATTATATATGTACAGCTGGTATAAGTTATACATCTTCTTGTATATAGTGATATGGAGCATGCTGGTATAACCCGTGTATCTTCTGTATATAATTATATATGTACAGCTGGTATAAGTTATACATCTTCTTGTATATAGTGATATGGAGCATGCTGGTATAACCTGGGTATCTTCTCTATATAATTATATAAGTACAGCTAGTATAAGTTATACATCTTCTTGTATATAGTGATATGGAGCATGCTGGTATAACCTGGGTATCTTCTGTATATAATTATATATGTACAGCTGGTATAAGTTATACATCTTCTTGTATATAGTGATATGGGGCATGCTGGTATAACCTGGGAATCTCCTGTATATAATTATATATGTACAGCTAGTATAAGTTATACATCTTCTTATATATAGTGATATGGAGCATGCTGCTATAACCTGGGTATCTCCTGTATATAATTATATATGTACAGCTGGTATAAGTTATACATCTTCTTGTATATAGAGATGTGGAGCATGCTGGTATAATCTGGGTATCTTCTGTATATAATTATATATGTACAGCTGGTATAAGTTATACATCTTCTTGTATATAGTGATATGGAGCATGCTGGTATAACCTGGGAATCTTCTGTATATAATTATATATGTACAGCTGGTATAAGTTATACATCTTCTTGTATATAGTGATATGGAGCATGCTGGTATAACCTGGGTATCTTCTGTATATAATTATACATGTACAGCTGGTATAAGTTATACATCTTCTTGTATATAGTGATATGGAGCATGCTGGTATAACCTGGGTATCTTCTGTATATAATTATATATGTACAGCTGGTATAAGTTATACATCTTCTTGTATATAGAGATGTGGAGCATGCTGGTATAATCTGGGTATCTTCTGTATATAATTATATATGTACAGCTGGTATAAGTTATACATCTTCTTGTATATAGTGATATGGAGCATGCTGGTATAACCTGGGAATCTTCTGTATATAATTATATATGTACAGCTGGTATAAGTTATACATCTTCTTGTATATAGTGATATGGAGCATGCTGGTATAACCTGGGTATCTTCTGTATATAATTATACATGTACAGCTGGTATAAGTTATACATCTTCCTGTATATAGTGATATGGAGCATGCTGGTATAACCTGGGTATCTTCTGTATATAATTATATATGTACAGCTGGTATAAGTTATACATCTTCTTGTATATAGTGATATGGAGCATGCTGGTATAACCTGGGTATCTTCTGTGTATAATTATACATGTACAGCTGGTATAAGTTATACATCTTCTTGTATATAGTGATATGGAGCATTCTGGTATAACCTGGGTATCTTCTCTATATAATTATATATGTGCAGCTGGTATAAGTTATACATCTTCTTGTATATAGTGATATGGAGCATGCTGGTATAACCTGGGTATCTTCTGTATATAATTATATATGTGCAGATGGTATAAGTTATACATCTTCTTGTATATAGTGATATGGAACATGCTGGTATAAGCTGGGTATCTCCTGTATATAATTATAGATGTACAGCTGGTATAAGTTATACCTCTTATGTATATAGTGATATGGGGCATGCTGGTATAACCTGGGTATATTCTGTATATAATTATATATGTGCAGCTGGTATAAGTTATACATCTTCTTGTATATAGTGATATGGGGCATGCTGGTATAACCTGGGAATCTCCTGTATATAATTAGATATGTACAGCTGGTATAAGTTATACATCTTCTTGTATATAGTGATATGGAGCATGCTGGTATAACCTGGGAATCTTCTGTATATAATTATATATGTACAGCTGTTCTAAGTTATACATCTTCCTGTATATAGTGATATGGAGCATGCTGGTATAACCTGGGTATCTTCTGTATATAATTATATATGTACAGCTGGTATAAGTTATACATCTTCTTGTATATAGTGATATGGAGCATGCTGGTATAACCTGGGTATCTTCTGTATATAACTATGTATGTACAGCTGGTATAAGTTATACATCTTCTTGTATATAGTGATATGTAGCATGCTGGTATAACCTGGGTATCTTCTGTGTATAATTATATATGTACAGCTGGTATAAGTTATACATCTTCTTGTATATAGTGATATGGAGCATTCTGGTATAACCTGGGTATCTTCTCTATATAATTATATATGTGCAGCTGGTATAAGTTATACATCTTCTTGTATATAGTGATATGGAGCATGCTGGTATAACCTGGGAATCTTCTGTATATAATTATATATGTACAGCTGTTCTAAGTTATACATCTTCCTGTATATAGTGATATGGAGCATGCTGGTATAACCTGGGTATCTTCTGTATATAATTATATATGTACAGCTGGTATAAGTTATACATCTTCTTGTATATAGTGATATGGAGCATGCTGGTATAACCTGGGTATCTTCTGTGTATAATTATACATGTACAGCTGGTATAAGTTATACATCTTCTTGTATATAGTGATATGGAGCATGCTGGTATAACCTGGGTATCTTCTCTATATAATTATATATGTACAGCTGGTATAAGTTATACATCTTCTTGTATATAGTGATATGGAGCATGCTGGTATAACCTGGGTATCTTCTGTGTATAATTATATATGTACAGCTGGTATAAGTTATACATCTTCTTGTATATAGTGATATGGAGCATGCTGTTATAACCTGGGTATCTTCTCTATATAATTATATATGTACAGCTGGTATAAGTTATACATCTTCTTGTATATAGTGATATGGAGCATGCTGGTATAACCTGGGTATCTTCTGTATATAATTATATATGTACAGCTGGTATAAGTTATACATCTTCCTGTATATAGTGATATGGAGCATGCTGGTATAACCTGGGTATCTTCTGTATATAATTATATATGTACAGCTGGTATAAGTTATACATCTTCTTGTATATAGTGATATGGAGCATGCTGGTATAACCTGGGTATATTCTGTATATAATTATATATGTACAGCTGGTATAAGTTATACATCTTCTTGTATATAGTGATATGGGGCATGCTGGTATAACCTGGGAATCTTCTGTATATAATTATATATTTACAGCTGGTATAAGTTATAAATCTTCTTATATATAGTGATATGGAGCATGCTGGTATAACCTGGGCATCTCCTGTATATAATTATATATGTACAGCCGGTATAAGTTATACATCTTCTTGTATATAGTGATATGGAGCATGCTGGTATAACCTGATTATCTTCTGTATATAATTATATATGTACAGCTGGTATAAGTTATACATCTTCTTGTATATAGTGATATGGAGCATGCTGGAATAACCTGGGTATCTTCTGTATATAATTATATATGTACAGCTTATATAAGTTATACATCTTCTTGTATATAGTGATATGGAACATGCTGGTATAACCTGGGAATCTTTTGTATATAATTATATATGTGCAGCTGGTATAAGTTATACACCTTCTTGTATATAGTTATATGGAGCATGCTGGTATAACCTGGGTATCGTCTATATATATAATTATATATGTACAGCTGGTATAAGTTATACATCTTCTTGTATATCGTGATATGGAGCGTGCTGGTATAACCTGGGCATCTTCTGTATATAATTATATATGTACAGCTGGTATATGTTATACATCTTCTTGTATATAGTGATATTGAGCATGCTGGTATAACCTGGGTATCTTCTGTATATAATTATATATGTACAGCTGGTATAAGTTATACATCTTCCTGTATATAGTGATATTGAGCATGTTGATATAACCTGGGTATCTTCTCTATATAATTATATATGTACAGCAGGTATAAGTTATACATCTTCTTGTATATAGTGATATGGTGCATACTGGTATAACCTGGGTATCTTCTGTATATAATTATATATGTACAGCTGGTATAAGTTATACATCTTCCTGTATATAGTGATATGGAGCATGCTGGTATAACCTGGGTATCTTCTGTATATAATTATATATGTACAGCTGGTATAAGTTATACATCTTCCTGTATATAGTGATATGGAGCATGCTGGTATAACCTGGGTATCTTCTGTATATAATTATATATGTACAGCTGGTATAAGTTACACATCTTCTTGTATATAGTAATATGGAGCATGCCGGTATAACCTGGGTATCTTCTGTATATAATTATATATGTACAGCTGGTATAAGTTATACATATTCTTGTATATAGTGATATGGAGCATGCTGGTATAACCTGGGTATCTCCTGTATATAATTATATATGTACAGCTGGTATAAGTTATACATCTTCTTATATATAGTGATATGGAGCATGCTGCTATAACCTGGGTATCTCCTGTATATAATTATATATGTACAGCTGGTATAAGTTATACATCTTCTTGTATATAGTGATATGGAGCATGCTGGTATAACCTGGGAATCTTCTGTATATAATTATATATGTACAGCTGTTATAAGTTATACATCTTCCTGTATATGGTGATATGGAGCATGCTGGTATAACCTGGGTATCTTCTGTATATAATTATATATGTACAGCTGGTATAAGTTATACATCTTCTTGTATATAGTGATATGGAGCATGCTGGTATAACCCGTGTATCTTCTGTATATAATTATATATGTACAGCTGGTATAAGTTATACATCTTCTTGTATATAGTGATATGGAGCATGCTGGTATAACCTGGGTATCTTCTCTATATAATTATATAAGTACAGCTAGTATAAGTTATACATCTTCTTGTATATAGTGATATGGAGCATGCTGGTATAACCTGGGTATCTTCTGTATATAATTATATATGTACAGCTGGTATAAGTTATACATCTTCTTGTATATAGTGATATGGGGCATGCTGGTATAACCTGGGAATCTCCTGTATATAATTATATATGTACAGCTGGTATAAGTTATACATCTTCTTATATATAGTGATATGGAGCATGCTGCTATAACCTGGGTATCTCCTGTATATAATTATATATGTACAGCTGGTATAAGTTATACATCTTCTTGTATATAGAGATGTGGAGCATGCTGGTATAATCTGGGTATCTTCTGTATATAATTATATATGTACAGCTGGTATAAGTTATACATCTTCTTGTATATAGTGATATGGAGCATGCTGGTATAACCTGGGAATCTTCTGTATATAATTATATATGTACAGCTGGTATAAGTTATACATCTTCTTGTATATAGTGATATGGAGCATGCTGGTATAACCTGGGTATCTTCTGTATATAATTATACATGTACAGCTGGTATAAGTTATACATCTTCTTGTATATAGTGATATGGAGCATGCTGGTATAACCTGGGTATCTTCTGTATATAATTATATATGTACAGCTGGTATAAGTTATACATCTTCTTGTATATAGAGATGTGGAGCATGCTGGTATAATCTGGGTATCTTCTGTATATAATTATATATGTACAGCTGGTATAAGTTATACATCTTCTTGTATATAGTGATATGTAGCATGCTGGTATAACCTGGGTATCTTCTGTGTATAATTATATATGTACAGCTGGTATAAGTTATACATCTTCTTGTATATAGTGATATGGAGCATTCTGGTATAACCTGGGTATCTTCTCTATATAATTATATATGTGCAGCTGGTATAAGTTATACATCTTCTTGTATATAGTGATATGGAGCATGCTGGTATAACCTGGGTATCTTCTGTATATAATTATATATGTGCAGCTGGTATAAGTTATACATCTTCTTGTATATAGTGATATGGAGCATGCTGGTATAACCTGGGAATCTTCTGTATATAATTATATATGTACAGCTGTTCTAAGTTATACATCTTCCTGTATATAGTGATATGGAGCATGCTGGTATAACCTGGGTATCTTCTGTATATAATTATATATGTACAGCTGGTATAAGTTATACATCTTCTTGTATATAGTGATATGGAGCATGCTGGTATAACCTGGGTATCTTCTGTGTATAATTATACATGTACAGCTGGTATAAGTTATACATCTTCTTGTATATAGTGATATGGAGCATGCTGGTATAACCTGGGTATCTTCTCTATATAATTATATATGTACAGCTGGTATAAGTTATACATCTTCTTGTATATAGTGATATGGAGCATGCTGGTATAACCTGGGTATCTTCTGTGTATAATTATATATGTACAGCTGGTATAAGTTATACATCTTCTTGTATATAGTGATATGGAGCATGCTGTTATAACCTGGGTATCTTCTCTATATAATTATATATGTACAGCTGGTATAAGTTATACATCTTCTTGTATATAGTGATATGGAGCATGCTGGTATAACCTGGGTATCTTCTGTATATAATTATATATGTACAGCTGGTATAAGTTATACATCTTCCTGTATATAGTGATATGGAGCATGCTGGTATAACCTGGGTATCTTCTGTATATAATTATATATGTACAGCTGGTATAAGTTATACATCTTCTTGTATATAGTGATATGGAGCATGCTGGTATAACCTGGGTATATTCTGTATATAATTATATATGTACAGCTGGTATAAGTTATACATCTTCTTGTATATAGTGATATGGGGCATGCTGGTATAACCTGGGAATCTTCTGTATATAATTATATATTTACAGCTGGTATAAGTTATAAATCTTCTTATATATAGTGATATGGAGCATGCTGGTATAACCTGGGCATCTCCTGTATATAATTATATATGTACAGCCGGTATAAGTTATACATCTTCTTGTATATAGTGATATGGAGCATGCTGGTATAACCTGATTATCTTCTGTATATAATTATATATGTACAGCTGGTATAAGTTATACATCTTCTTGTATATAGTGATATGGAGCATGCTGGAATAACCTGGGTATCTTCTGTATATAATTATATATGTACAGCTTATATAAGTTATACATCTTCTTGTATATAGTGATATGGAACATGCTGGTATAACCTGGGAATCTTTTGTATATAATTATATATGTGCAGCTGGTATAAGTTATACACCTTCTTGTATATAGTTATATGGAGCATGCTGGTATAACCTGGGTATCGTCTATATATATAATTATATATGTACAGCTGGTATAAGTTATACATCTTCTTGTATATCGTGATATGGAGCGTGCTGGTATAACCTGGGCATCTTCTGTATATAATTATATATGTACAGCTGGTATATGTTATACATCTTCTTGTATATAGTGATATTGAGCATGCTGGTATAACCTGGGTATCTTCTGTATATAATTATATATGTACAGCTGGTATAAGTTATACATCTTCCTGTATATAGTGATATTGAGCATGTTGATATAACCTGGGTATCTTCTCTATATAATTATATATGTACAGCAGGTATAAGTTATACATCTTCTTGTATATAGTGATATGGTGCATACTGGTATAACCTGGGTATCTTCTGTATATAATTATATATGTACAGCTGGTATAAGTTATACATCTTCCTGTATATAGTGATATGGAGCATGCTGGTATAACCTGGGTATCTTCTGTATATAATTATATATGTACAGCTGGTATAAGTTATACATCTTCCTGTATATAGTGATATGGAGCATGCTGGTATAACCTGGGTATCTTCTGTATATAATTATATATGTACAGCTGGTATAAGTTACACATCTTCTTGTATATAGTAATATGGAGCATGCCGGTATAACCTGGGTATCTTCTGTATATAATTATATATGTACAGCTGGTATAAGTTATACATATTCTTGTATATAGTGATATGGAGCATGCTGGTATAACCTGGGTATCTCCTGTATATAATTATATATGTACAGCTGGTATAAGTTATACATCTTCTTATATATAGTGATATGGAGCATGCTGCTATAACCTGGGTATCTCCTGTATATAATTATATATGTACAGCTGGTATAAGTTATACATCTTCTTGTATATAGTGATATGGAGCATGCTGGTATAACCTGGGAATCTTCTGTATATAATTATATATGTACAGCTGTTATAAGTTATACATCTTCCTGTATATGGTGATATGGAGCATGCTGGTATAACCTGGGTATCTTCTGTATATAATTATATATGTACAGCTGGTATAAGTTATACATCTTCTTGTATATAGTGATATGGAGCATGCTGGTATAACCCGTGTATCTTCTGTATATAATTATATATGTACAGCTGGTATAAGTTATACATCTTCTTGTATATAGTGATATGGAGCATGCTGGTATAACCTGGGTATCTTCTCTATATAATTATATAAGTACAGCTAGTATAAGTTATACATCTTCTTGTATATAGTGATATGGAGCATGCTGGTATAACCTGGGTATCTTCTGTATATAATTATATATGTACAGCTGGTATAAGTTATACATCTTCTTGTATATAGTGATATGGGGCATGCTGGTATAACCTGGGAATCTCCTGTATATAATTATATATGTACAGCTGGTATAAGTTATACATCTTCTTATATATAGTGATATGGAGCATGCTGCTATAACCTGGGTATCTCCTGTATATAATTATATATGTACAGCTGGTATAAGTTATACATCTTCTTGTATATAGAGATGTGGAGCATGCTGGTATAATCTGGGTATCTTCTGTATATAATTATATATGTACAGCTGGTATAAGTTATACATCTTCTTGTATATAGTGATATGGAGCATGCTGGTATAACCTGGGAATCTTCTGTATATAATTATATATGTACAGCTGGTATAAGTTATACATCTTCTTGTATATAGTGATATGGAGCATGCTGGTATAACCTGGGTATCTTCTGTATATAATTATACATGTACAGCTGGTATAAGTTATACATCTTCTTGTATATAGTGATATGGAGCATGCTGGTATAACCTGGGTATCTTCTGTATATAATTATATATGTACAGCTGGTATAAGTTATACATCTTCTTGTATATAGAGATGTGGAGCATGCTGGTATAATCTGGGTATCTTCTGTATATAATTATATATGTACAGCTGGTATAAGTTATACATCTTCTTGTATATAGTGATATGGAGCATGCTGGTATAACCTGGGAATCTTCTGTATATAATTATATATGTACAGCTGGTATAAGTTATACATCTTCTTGTATATAGTGATATGGAGCATGCTGGTATAACCTGGGTATCTTCTGTATATAATTATACATGTACAGCTGGTATAAGTTATACATCTTCCTGTATATAGTGATATGGAGCATGCTGGTATAACCTGGGTATCTTCTGTATATAATTATATATGTACAGCTGGTATAAGTTATACATCTTCTTGTATATAGTGATATGGAGCATGCTGGTATAACCTGGGTATCTTCTGTATATAATTATACATGTACAGCTGGTATAAGTTATACATCTTCTTGTATATAGTGATATGGAGCATGCTGGTATAACCTGGGTATCTCCTGTATATAATTATATAAGTACAGCTAGTATAAATTATCCATCTTCTTGTATATAGTGATATGGAGCATGCTGGTATAACCTGGGTATTTTCTGTATATAATTATATATGTACAGCTGGTATAAGTTATACATCTTCTTGTATACAGAGATTTGGAGGATGCTGGTATAATACAAGCTTTACATTATTATATCATGTACAATAAGCAAATACTTCTTTCATAATGTTAATCTGTATGAAATGCAAGAAGTCACAAGATAATAAAATAATGGTAATAATTCTTCACGGTATGACTTAATTCTTTGCATCTTCTCGTCCAGCAGGCAGAGGGCGACGAATCTTTGAAGGAAGGTGCCAGTTACCACCAGGTGGTTGAGAAATCACTAAAAAACTGCAAAGGGAGGAATTTTCAAATAGGAAAAATGTTGCAGTCATTTCACACGTGTGTAACTACAGATGAACAGATTCTACTGGAACATTACTTAGAAGCATGGAGGGAGCTAATAAAGTAAGTTTCCTTCTCCATATAGAAGAGAGCTATGAGACTACTCCTCCTCCTGCAGGGTGATACATATAGAAGAGAGCTATGAGTCTACTCCTCCTCCTGCAGGGTGATATATATAGAAGAGAGCTATGAGACTACTCCTCCTCCTGCAGGGTGATACATATAGAAGAGAGCTATGAGTCTACTCCTCCTCCTGCAGGGTGATACATATAGAAGAGAGCTAGGAGTCTACTCCTCCTCCTGCAGGGTGATATATATAGAAGAGAGCTATGAGACTACTCCTCCTCCTGCAGGGTGATATATATACAAGAGAGCTATGAGACTACTCCTCCTCCTGCAGGGTGATACATATAGGAGAGCTATGAGACTACTCCTCCTCCTGCAGGTTGATACATATAGAATAGAGCTATGAGACTACTCCTCCTCCTGCAGGGTGATATATATAGAAGAGAGCTATGAGACTACTCCTCCTCCTGCAGGGTGATATATATAGAAGAGAGCTATGAGTCTACTCCTCCTCCTGCAGAGTTATACATATAGAAGAGAGTTATGAGTCTACTCCTCCTCCTGCAGGGTGATACATACAGAAGAGAGCTATGAGTCTACTCCTCCTCCTCCTGCAGGGTGATACATATAGAAGAGATCTAGGAGTCTACTCCTCCTCCTGCAGGGTAATATATATAGAAGAGAGCTATGAGACTACTCCTCCTCCTGCAGGGTGATATATATAGAAGAGAGCTATGAGTCTACTCCTCCTCCTGCAGGGTGATACATACAGAAGAGATCTAGGAGTCTACTCCTCCTCCTACAGGGTGATACATATAGAGGAGAGCTATGAGTCTACTCCTCCTCCTGCAGGGTGATTGTAAAGGATTTGCCTGACACAGCTTCTGTGTCGACGTCCGTGGTTAATCAGCCTGCATCTGTTCCTAGCTCTGCTAGAGTGACTCGATCTGCTACCACTCAGGCTGGTAGGCTGAGGAGTGGGAGAGACTATCGCAGCTTGGCCAGACGGTTCTAGCTCCCGCCCTCGGTCTATGTATACCTTCATGTGCTGCTTGTCCTTTGCCTATGATTCTCTCTGTTTCCTGGCTCTGCTGTTCCTGCTCTTACCATTGACCTCTGCTTCATATTGACCCTGGCTTGACTGACTATTCTTCTGCTCTGCTTTTGTTACCACGTACACTCCTGGTTTGACTCGGCTCGTCCACTTCTCTGTTGCTCACGGTGTTGCCGTGGGCAACTGCCCCACTTCCCTTTGCTTTTGTGTACCCTTGTCTTGTTTGTCTGTCGTCCACATATTGAGCGTAGGGACCGTCGCCCAGTTGTACGCAGTCGCCTAGGACGGGCTCTGCAAGTAGGCAGGGACTGAGTGGTGGGTAGATTAGGGCTCACCTGTCTGTCTCCCTATCCTGACATTACATAATCACAGGCCATTTAACTTTTCTACACTGGTCCCTGACACACTATGGACCCCCTTGAGGCCCTGGCTCAGCAAATGCAGGGTCTCTCCTTACAGGTCCAAGACCTGGCTCAGAGGTGCAACCAGCGTGATGCTACCCAGGCAGTGTCCTCCACCCCACCTCTTGAACCCCACCTCAAGTTCCCTGACCGGTTCTCAGGGGATCGGAAGACTTTTTTCTCCTTTCAGGAAAGTTATAGGCTCTATTTCCGTTTAAGGCCCCACTCCTCAGGTTCTGAGAGCCAGCGAGAGGGTATAATTATGTCCCTGCTCCAGGACAGCCCCCAGGAATGGGCCTTCTCCTTGGCCCCTGACGCCCTTGAACTCTCTTCTGTTGACCTTTTTGTTTCGGCTCGAGGACTCATCTATGATGAGACTGACAAGACTGCCTTTGCCGAGAGTCAGCTGGTGACCTTACGTCAGGGTAAGAGACCCGTTGAGGAGTACTGTTCTGACTTTAGGAAGTGATGTGTAGCTTCTCAGTGGAATGACCCTGCCTTGAGGTGCCAGTTTAGATTGGGTCTGTCCAACGCTCTGAAAGACCTGTTAGTTAGTTAGTTAGTTAGTTAGTTAGTTAGTTAGTTAGTTAGTTAGTTAGTTAGTTATCCCTCTTCTGACTCTCTAGATCAGGTTATGGCTTTAGCGGTACGTCTTGTCCGACGTCTCAGGGAACGACGACTTGAACGTTTTTGTGCATTCTCATCTGGCTCCCCTATGATGGCCCCAGAGGTTCCGTTGCTTCGTTCTTCCACGGAAAACTCGGATGAACCAATGCAACTCGGGGCCTCCGTGTCTCCCCAAAAACGTAGAGCGTTCCGCAGGAAGAAAGGTCTCTTCTTCTACTGTGGGGATGACAAGCATCAAGTGAACGACTGTCCTAGACGTAAGAATAAGCAGCCGGAAAACTTCTGCGCCTAAGTGACCATCGGGGAGGTCGCTTGGGCGCACAGGTATTTCCTGTATACATGAAACCTAATAAGATCTTGCTTCCCTTTCAGGTCTCTTTTTATGGTAGGTCTTCCACTGGCAGTGCCTTCGTGGATTCAGGGTCTTCTGATAATATTATGTCTGTGGAATTTTCTATGTCTCTAGCTATGCCATTGATTGATTTGCCTAAACCTGTCCCGGTAGTGGGTATCGACTCCACTCCACTTGCTAATGGTTATTTTACGCAGCATACCCCTGATTTTGAACTCATTGTGGGCTCCATTCTTTTGGAGCAGTGTTCTGTGTTGGTAATGCAGGGATTATCGTCCAATTTGGTTTTAGGCCTTCCTTGGTTGCAGATGCATAATCCCACGTTTAACTGGAATACTGGGGATCTTACTAAATGGGGTAATGAATGCTTGACGTCCTGTTTTTCTATTAATTTGCTTTCTCTCGCTGAGGAGGTAAACACTCTTTCGCTGATGTTTTTTCTAAAAAAGCTTCCGAAGTGTTACCTCCTCATAGAGAATATGATTGCGCAATTGATTTGGTACCAGGAGCTAAGCTCCCTAAGGGTAGGATATTTAATCTCTCTCTTTTCCCGAACGTGAATTCATGAGAGAATATATCCAGGAAAGCCTGTCCAAGGGTTACATTCGTCCCTCTACTTCTCCGGTAGGTACTGGCTTCTTCGTAGGGAAGAAAGGTGGTGGTCTCAGGCCGTGCATCAATTACCGAAACTTGAATAAAGTCACTGTAAGGTACTAATATCCACTTCCTCTGATTCCTGATCTCTTCAATCAGGTTCAGGGGGCCCAATGGTTATCTAAGTTTAATCTTCGGGGGGCTTAAAACCTTATCCGAATCAGAGAAGGGGATGAGTGGAAGACTGCGTTTAACACGCCCGAAGGTCATTTCGAATACCTCATCATGCCCTTTTGGTTGTGTAATGCTCCCGCAGTCTTCCAGAATTTCATAAATGAGATTTTAAGAGACTATCTGGGGGTATTTCTTGTAGTGTACCTTGATGATATACTTGTGTTTTCCAAGGACTGGTCCTCCCACATTGAGCATGTCAGGAAGGTGCTCCAGGCCTTTCGGGAAAACAAACTCTTTCCTAAAAATGTGTGTTTGGGGTGCAGGAGATACCATTTTTGGGTCAAATCCTCACTCCTAAAGAATTTTGCATGGACCCTGCCAAGGTTCAGGCTGTTACTGAATGGGTCCGACCTGCCTCCCTGAAGGCTTTACAGTGCTTACTGGGGTTTGATAATTATTACAGGAGATTTATAGCTAACTTCTCGGTCATCGCTAAGCCTCTTACGGACCTTACTCGCAAAGGTGCCGATCTCCTCCACTGGCCTCCGGAGGCAGTCCAGGCTTTTGAGGTCCTTAATAGGTGCTTTATCTCTGCCCCAGTGCTGATTCGGCCTAACCAGATGGAGCCATTCATCGTGGAGGTTGACGCCTCTGAGGTGGGAGTGGGTGCTGTCTTGTCCCATGGTACCAGGTCCCTCACCCATCTCCGTCCCTCTGCCTACTTCTCCAGGAAATTCTCCCCCACTGAGAGTAACTATGATGTTGGCAACCGTGACTAAATGGGCATTTGAAGAGTGGCGCCACTTCCTGGAGGGGGCTAGGCACCAGGTAACGGTCCTTACTGACACACAAGAATCTGGTTTTCCTAGAATCTGCCCGGAGGCTAAACCCGAGACAAGCTCGATGGGCGTTGTTTTTTACTAGATTCAACTTTGTGGTTACCTATAGGGCTGGATCTAAAAATATTAAAACTGATGCGCTGTCGATTAGCTTCATGGCCAGCCCTCCTCTGGAGGAGGATCCTGCTTGTGTTTTGCCCCCAGGTATCCTCTATTGATTCTGACTTAGTCTCCGAAATTGCGGCTGATCAAGGTTCAGCTCCAGAGAACCTTCCTGAGAACAAACTGTTTGTTCCCCTGCAATTCCAGCTAAGGGTACTCAGGCAGAATCATGACTCTGCACTATCTAGCCATCCAGGCATCCTGGGTAACAAGCACCTCATTTCTAGAACCTATTGGTGGCCTGGGTTGCTTAAAGACGTTAAGGCCTACATCGCCGCTTGTGAAATTTGTGCTAGGTCCAAGAATCCCAGGTCCCGACCAGCGGGCTTACTATGTTCTTTGCCCATTCCCCAGAGAACTTGGACCCATATCTCCATGGATTTTATCACCGATCTGCCTCCATCCCAAGGCAAGAAGGTGGTGTGGGTTGTAGTAGACCGCTTCAGTAAGATGTGCCACTTTGTGCCCCTCAAGAAACTACCCAATGCCAAGACGTTAGCTACCTTGTTTGTCAAACACATCCTGCGTCTCCATGGGGTTCCTGTCAATATTGTTTCTGACAGAGGGGTACAATTTGTTTCTTTGTTTTGGAGAGCCTTCTGTAAAAAGTTGGAGATTGATCTGTCCTTCTCCTCGGCCTTCCATCCTGAAACTAATGGCCAAACTGAGAGGACTAATCAGTCTCTAGAACAATATTTAAGGTGTTTTATCTCTGACTGCCAAGATGATTGGGTCTCCTTCATTCCCCTCGCCGAATTTTCCCTCAATAACCGGGTCAGTAACTCGTCAGGGGTCTCCCCCTTTTTCTGTAATTTTGGATTTAATCCACGGTTCTCCTCCGTTTCACCTGGTGGTTCCAACAATCCCGAGGTAGATGTGGTTCATCCGGAACTGTGCACAGTCTGGGCCCAGGTTCAGAAGAACCTTGAGGCATCCCAGAGCATACCAAAGACTCAGACAGATAAAAGACGTTCTGCTAACCCCTTGTTTGTGGTCGGGGATTTGGTGTGGCTGTCTTCAAAAAATTTGCGCCTTAAAGTTCCGTCTAAAAAATGTGCTCCCTGGTATATAGGGCCATACAAGGTCATTGAGGTCCTTAACCCTGTCTACTTCCGGCTGGAGTTACCCCCGTCTTTTCAAATACACGACGTGTTCCATGCCTCCCTCCTGAAACGCGGCTCCCGGTCCTTGGCTACCTCGAGGAAACCTCCTGTCCCTGTTCTTACCCCTGAAGGGGTAAAATTTGTGGTGGCCAAGATTGTGGACAGCAGGATGGTCCAAGGCATCCTCCAGTACCTGGTCCATTGGAGAGGATACGGGCCTGAGGAGAGGACTTGGGTACCCGCCCGGGATGTTCACGCCGAGTTATTGCTCAGGAAGTTCCATCTTCGGTTTCCCAACAAGCCAGATCCACCTAGGAAGGGTCCAGTCGCCCCTCATAAAAGGGGGGGTACTGTAAAGGATTTGCCTGACAAAGCTTCTGTGTCGATGTCCGTGGTTAATCAGCCTGCATTTGTTCCTAGCTCTGCTAGAGTGACTCGATCTGCTACCACTCAGGCTGGTAGGCTGAGGAGTGGGAGAGCCTATCACAGCCTGGCCAGACGGTTCTAGCTCCCGTCCTTGGTCTACTTATACCTTCACTTGCTGCTTGTCCTTTGCCTGTGATTCTCTCTGTTTCCTGGCTCTGCTGTTCCTGCTCTTACAATTGACCTCTGCTTCATATTGACCCTTGCTTGACTGACTATTCTCCTGCTCTGCTTTTGTTACCTCGTCCAATACTCTGTTGCTCACGGTATTGCCGTGGGCAACTGCCCCACTTCCCTTTGCTTTTGTGTACCCTTGTCTTGTTTGTCTGTCGTGCACATATTGAGCGTAGGGACAGTCGCCCAGTTGTAGTTATACTCCTCCTCCTGCAGGGTGATACATACAGAAGAGAGCTATGAGTCTACTCCTCCTCCTGCAGGGTGATATATATAGAAGAGAGCTATGAGTCTCCTCCTCCTCCTCCTCCTGCAGGGTGATATATATAGAAAAGAGCTATGAGACTCCTCCTCCTCCGGCAGGGTGATACATATAGAAGAGAGCTATGAGTCTATAAGTTGACCATTCCAAGTGATATCTTCTTAACATCTTTATGGTGACTAATTTGCCTTATGTTTTTTTATATATTAGGTTTATGGACTCTATGGGGACAGTCTTTACCTTTATATCCCATGAAACTAGAACCAAAATCAACATCCTTCAAAACTATTTTAACGGAGAAAACGGGAAAAGCTACCGAACTGTCAGTTCCATGATAAGATATGAGCTGGAGAACGAGGTGGTGAACTTCAAAGAGCTTCCTCCCAACAGGGTTCCTTCCGGTTGTCGGACTTTATTACGTATGCACCGGGCCTTGAAGTGGCTGGAAGTTTTCCTTTATAACGTTGGCACCAGTCCTGGACAAGACAAGACCTCAGAAATGTGTGCAGAGGCCTACCACAAGACTTTGGCCCACCATCATAGCTGGTTTATCCGACAAGTGGCCGAGGTGGCCTTTCTGGCTATGCCTCCTCTACAGGAGATGTACGAGGTGGTCTGTGTGAAGGACCATGCGGAAGCTAGAATAGTCCTTTTGACCACCGTAGATGCAATTGTGAAGGTCTTCAACCTTACTCAAGAACTTTATACAGCAAATCACATGCTGGATCTACCTTGAATGTTGACCTGTGAGAAAATGTGGTCCATAGACTGACTCTTCTAAAGAAGGTTGAAGACTTTATTGTGAAATATGGTGGAACATGTACAGAACATTAGAACGATGTACACTATATGGCCAACAGTATGTAGACCCCTGACTGTATGAGCTTATTGGATGAAAACCATGGGTGGTAATTTGGAGTAAGACTCCTTTTGCGTTCTCCACTCTTCTGAGAAGGCTTTCCAGAAGAGGCTGTATGTGTTAATTTAAGCTCATTAAGACTAAAGAGCATTTGTGAGGTCAGGCGCTGATGTTGGGGGATGGGGTCTGTCTAGTTTTTATCGCAAAGGTGTTGGATGGGGTTGAGCTCCGGACTTTGTGCAGTCACTCGAGTTACTCCACACCAAAGTCCCCGCCCCATACCTTTATGGTACTCGTTGTATCCAGAGGGGCACAGTCATGCTGGAGCAGAAAAGGGTCGAATCCTAAACTGTTAATACAAAGTTAGGAGAAATAGTCCTAAACCATGACCCCTCCTCCACCACGTTACAGTAGGCACTATGCATAAAAGTAGGTAGCCTTATCCAGGCATCCATCAAACCCAGATTCCTGCATCAGACTGCCAGATAGTGAGTCGTGAGTCATCACTTCAGAGAACACGAAGTTCCAGAGTCCAGTGACGACGTGCTTTACACCACTTCAGCCCCTGCTTGGCATTGTGCACAGTGATCTTAGACTTGTGTGCAGTGATCATGGATACCCATTTCATGAAAGTCCAGACGCACAGTTCTGGTGCTGATGTTATCTCCAGAGGCAGTGCGGATCTCTGTACTGAGTGATACAACACAGGATAGGCGATTATTATACACCACACGTTTTGCGTAAGCTTGCGTGGTCTACAGCTTCATGGTGTGGTTAGATCAGATCATTTCAAGAACTGAATTGTGGCAAAGGTGTCACGTGTAAAGTCCCTAAGCTCTTCAGTACGACCCAAACTTCTAGCAATGTTTGTCTATGGAGATTACATGGCTATGTGCTTGATTTTATGCCCCTGTTGGAAATGGGTGTGACTGAGACACCTGCACTCAATAATATGAAGAAGGGTCCACATACTTTGGCCAAATAGTGTACATTTGAAGTGATGTGTTGAGAACTTCTCCTTCTTATTTATGGGGATTTATGGCTCCTCATAGGTGGGGATGGACTACAATGTGGACTCCAGGAGATGGTTAAATGATGAAGGTGCTTGCCATAGAAGCTGGTTGTCCCTTGCAGAACCCTTGATCTTTGAGACTACAGAAAGAGCAGCTCTCATGTGACAGCCGTTCTCTTTGATCAGACAGTAATTTCTTATATGTTGAGATATAGTGCTCAATAAATATGAAAGTGGGGTGGACCCCATAACCCTGAGGACCAAAGAAGCAGGACCACAAGTTCCTTCTCTGCTACATGAGATGAGTAAGAGAGTGGACAAGCACCAGACTATCTGGCATAGTGGTGTAAACCAGTTCCAGTATGGAGCCACAGTGTGCTCTTGCTATGGGGTCTTCTGAACTCCCAGCTTGGGTCCCTGTGTATCCTCATATGTTGTACATGCAATGTATCTGCACATGAGTCCACAAGTCTAAAACAAAATAAAGTGCTGTAATAAAACTGGCTTTCATTGGGTCACTACACTTACAGTCCAGTGGTTATAATAGTACTGGAGTGTTATAAGAAGAGCAGCTGATATCAGTCACATGATGTAATGTCTCTGGAGGATATAATAGTGCTGGAGCGTTATAAGAGGAGCGGCTGATATCAGTCACATATATGATGTAATGTCTCTGGAGGATATAATAGTACTGGAGTATTATAAGACGAGCGGCTGATATCAATCACACATATGATGTAAATGTCTCTGGAGGATATAATAGTGCTATAGTGTTATAAGAGGAGCGGCTGATATCAGTCACATATGATGTAATGTCTCTGGAGGATATAATAGTGCTGGAGTGTTATAAAAGGAGCGGCTGATATCAGTCACACATATGATGTAAATGTCTCTGGAGGATATAATAGTACTGGAGTGTTATAAAAGGAGCGGCTGATATCAGTCACATATATGATGTAATGTCTCTGGAGGATATAATAGTACTGGAGTGTAATAAGAGGAGCGGCTGATATCAGTCACATGATGTAATGTCTCTGGAGGATATAATAGTACTGGAGTGATATAAGAGGAGCGACTGATATCAGTCACACATATGATGTAATGTCTCTGGAGGATATAATAGTACTGGAGTGTTATAAGAGGAGCGGCTGATATCAGTCACACATATGATGTAAATGTCTCTGGAGGATATAATAGTACTGGAGTGTTATAAGAGGAGCGGCTGATATCAGTCACATATATGATGTAATGTCTCTGGAGGATATAATAGTACTGGAGTGTTATAAGAGGAGCGGCTGATATCAGTCACACATATGATGTAATGTCTCTGGAGGATATAATAGTACTGGAGTGTTATAAGAGGAGCGGCTGATATCAGTCACATATGATGTAATGTCTCTGGAGGATATAATAGTGCTGGAGTGTTATAAGAGGAGTGGCTGATATCAGTCACATATATGATATAATGTCTGTGGAGGATATAATAGTACCGGAGTATTATAAGACGAGCGGCTGATATCAGTCACACATATGATGTAATGTCTGGAGGATATAATAATGCTGGAGTGTTATAAGAGGAGCGGCTGATATCAGTCACACATATGATGTAATGTCTCTGGAGGATATAATAATACTGGAGTGTTATAAGAGGAGCGGCTGATATCAGTCACACATATGATGTAAATGTCTCTGGAGGATATAATAGTACTGGAGTGATATAAGACAAGCGGCTGATATCAGTCACACATATGATGTAATGTCTCTGGAGGATATAATAGTGCTGGAGTGATATAAGACGAGCGGCTGATATCAGTCACACATATGATGTAATGTCTCTGGAGGATATAATAGTACTGGAGTGTAATAAGAGGAGCGGCTGATATCAGTCACATGATGTAATGTCTCTGGAGGATATAATAGTACTGGAGTGATATAAGAGGAGCGACTGATATCAGTCACACATATGATGTAATGTCTCTGTAGGATATAATAGTACTGGAGTGTTATAAGAGGAGCGGATGATATCAGTCACACATATGATGTAAATGTCTCTGGAGGATATAATAGTACTGGAGTGTTATAAGAGGAGCGGCTGATATCAGTCACATGATGTAATGTCTCTGGAGGATATAATAGTGCTGGAGTGTTATAAGAGGAGCGGCTGATATCAGTCACATGATGTAATGTCTCTGGAGGATATAATAGTGCTGGAGTGTTATAAGAGGAGCGGCTGATATCAGTCACACATAGCGCCACCTGCTGGTTATAAGACACTACTGAAGATCTCCCTGCCGCTCCCAGATGATTGGACGCTGAGGTCACGTAAAGGAGCGGCCGCACTGCCGCCCTGAAAGAATAAGGGGAGGCCGCCATGACGGGATAGGAGGGAGTGTTAGGAAGGAGTTAATAGTGGTTGGTAAGTGGTTGTTAGGGGAGTGACTGGGAGGGGAGGGGAGAGTGAGTAGCGCGGCTTCCCGCTGTTTTCCTCAGATCGAGGGAGACAGCGAAGGAAGCAACAGCAGCAGAAGTCGGCTGCATCTTACCTTTCTGATGTCTTCCTTTGAGGGACTTGTGGAGCGGCTCCGGGCGGCGGCTGATGGTCAGGAGGCAGGGTGGTTTGAAGCAGCAGTGATGAGCTTAGTAGGGATGGCTGTGCCGCCGACATCGGGGCCCCGGCGCTCACATCGCGCGGTGTCCGGGGAGGGGGGAGGGGCGGCTTCTGCACTGTCGTCCCCTGCTGTGATCGATTTAGCACTGGGCAGCCCTCTGCTGCTCAGCCCCCCGGCTAGTGGAGGGATTATCCCTGAGTCAGGTCAGTCTGATGCGAGCCTGCTCGCAGGTCACAGCGTGCCCGCCCTCCAGCTAGAATAACACCTGAGGAAATCCCGCGGGCACGGCGCCGCAGGGGAAGCCCCTCCAGGGTCGCTGCAGGCCGGTCTCCAGGGAGAGCTGCATCCCCTCGGGGGCCCCAGTCTGGCAGAAATCCCCAGCCGTGGCAGTGCTTGGCGGTAAGGGGGGGGGTTGGCTCCTTGCTTCCCAAATACCCCCCCGCCGTCTGGCGTAGTGCAGGAAACTGGGATGTCGGCAGCCCCGCCTGGTGATGCGCTAATCGGGGGCTGGCTGCTGCTGGGTCTTCTCCAAGGGGGACGGTGAGTCCGGTGGGCCGTGGCGTGCAGTCCGAAGTCTGGATACCGCGGACCGGGCAGCAGGCGGCTGGCCCTTTCAGCAACAGGGCCTCTAGGGAGGACGGCCCTTCAGGACAATCGGTGCAAGAATCTCCGTGCTCGCATTGTGGATGTGGGCAGCGGTCGCAGACGGGGGTTGCGTTTGAAGAAGGAGCGGTGGAGGAGCCTCAGCGTGTTCAAGTTCGTCCGGCTGGCGGGATCACAGCGCCTGAGCAGCCAGGTCGGTGTTTCTCTTCTGTCTCTTTTGCTAATACTTACATGGCGGGGGTTGCGTCGGGCAATAGGGATGTCGGCGGGTCGTCCGGGGTAAGTGGTAGTTGTTTCAGGGATCTAGTGGGTTGCTTGCGCGAGCTGGTCAACAAATTGGACAGGTCGCGGGCCCCGGGGTCGGCGGGAGTGGCTCCGGTTGCGGTTTGGGGGGTGGCGACGCCGGCGGTGGTCGGACAGCCCCAAGATAGGGTGCCGGTAGGAAGTTTGGGGGGGCTGTGGCGGTGTCGGTGCAGACGGATGGGGCGCAGGAGGGTGACAGGGTGCGGTTGGATGATAGAGCAAGGGGGGAGGTTTATGTATGTTTTGAGGGCCCGTTGGGGGCGCATTTGAAACAGGAGGTGCGCGAGCATATATGGAAGGATGAGTATGTGGAGATATTTTCTCTTCTTCCTTTGGCAAAATTTTATTTGGATAAAGGAAAAAGGGATGAGAGTAAGAAAGAGGAGGAGGAACGGCGGCGATATCGGCTCGTTCCGCAAACGTTTGTGAACTGGTTGCAAGCTTTTGCGATATTGGCTAGCGTCGTGGGGGAGAAGGTTCCGGAGCATTGTTCTGCTCTTTTTTGCTATATGGATGCCATCGGTGAGGCGCATCGGGTGTACGGCGGGGTGGCTTGGCTGCGGTATGATGAGCAATTTCGGCAGAGGAAGGCGGTGCGGCCCAGCATTAGATGGGATCAAAAAGACATTGCGTTGTGGTTAAGGGTGACGGCTCCAGTTAAGACGGGACAATCCTTTCCAGGGAGCGGGGGGTCTGCAGGGCAGGTTGGCCAGTCCAGTCAAGGGGCTAGTTCTAAGCTCGGGTTTTGCTGGCAGTTCAACGACGGCCAATGTAAATTTGGGGCAACATGCAAGTTTAAACACGTGTGTTCCCATTGCAGCGGGTCGTCGCATGGCGCGTCAAAATGTGTGCGAAAAGGAAAAAAGGGAAGTGGAACAGGGGGTACAGCTGGTCAAGGGGATGACGCCGGTGAAGTTAGAAAAGATGGCCCCTTTCTAAGTAGGTATCCGGATAGGGCTGGGGCGCAGTTGCTTGCGGATGGTTTTAGTGTGGGTTTTGTGATTTCTCCCCCCCCCCCCCTTATGTTGTTCCGTCACTCGTTGGAATCTTCGGTCTGCTTATCAACACTCTGGGGTGGTGTCGGATAAGCTGCGTAAGGAGGTAACTTTGGGCCGCATGGCGGGACCTTTTGTGGAACCACCAGTGCTGGATCTTGTTGTCTCCCCGTTGGGTGTGGTGCCTAAGCGTGAGCCGAAGAAGTTTCGCTTAATACATCATCTTTCTTTTCCCCGGGGGGCTTCAGTGAACGATGGGATTGATCCGGAGTTGTGTTCAGTTGTGTACGCGTCGTTTGATAAGGCGGTAGTTTTGGTTCGGGAGGCAGGTGAAGGTGCCTTGTTAGCTAAAACAGACATTGAGGCAGCTTTTCGGCTATTGCCGGTTCATCCCAAGAGTCAACGGTTGTTGGGCTGTTTTTGGGAAGGGGAATTTTTTGTGGATCGCTTTTTGCCTATGGGTTGCTCCCTGTCTTGCGCCTATTTTTAGGCTTTCAGTTCTTTTTTAGAGTGGGTAGTTCGGGAAGTCGCAGGTGTAAGATCTGTCATTCATTACCTGGATGATTTTCTGTGCGTTGGCCCGGGTGGTTCGGGGGTGTGCGCTAATGTTTTGTATGCTTTGCAGGGCGTCATGCGAGAGTTTGGTGTCCCTTTGGCTCCGGAAAAAACGGAGGGGCCGGTCGCGGTTATTCGTTTTTTGGGCATTGAAATTGACTCAGTGTTGATGGAATGCAGGCTCCCGGAGGACAAATTGACGGCTCTGCGGGCGGAGGTTCAGGCGTTGTCTCGGCTTAAGAAGGTTACGTTACGCAGTTTGCAGTCTGTTTTGGGGAAGTTGAACTTCGCGTGACGGATATTGCCCATGGGCAGGGTTTTTAGTAGGCGGTTGGTGGCTGCAACTGCGGGGGTGGTGGCCCCGCATCATTTTGTGAGGTTGAGCGGTGAGCATCGGGCTGATTTGTTAGTATGGCATCGGTTTTTGGGGCAATACAACTGTCGGTCTCTTTGGATGGCGGGGGCTCTTGATTCCGTGGACTTGGATTTGTTTACGGACGCCGCGGGACGGGGTAATTTTGGGGCCTATTGTGGGGGCCAGTGGTGTGCTTGGGGGTGGCCTGATAGCTGGGTGGAGCACGGTCTGACAAAAAACTTGGCCCTGCTCGAGCTATTTCCTATCGTGGTCGCTGTGACCATTTGGGGGGATAGGCTCAGGGACAAGAAGATCCGTTTCCACTGCGATAATATGGGGGTGGTTTTGGCTATTAATAATATCTCGCCGTCGTCTCCTCCGGTGGTTCAACTGTTGCGGCATTTAGTGCTAGTTTGTTTGTCATTGAATGCTTGGGTGGTGGCGGTGCATGTGCCGGGGGTGGACAATTGTGTTGCTGATGCCCTTTCTCGCTCGCAGTGGGATCGTTTTCGTCAGCTGGCGCCGGCAGCAGATCGGATCGGCAAGGTGTGCCCGGATCATCTATGGGATTTGGTCTCTCTGCAGCAGAAGCATTGATTGAGCGATCTTTGGCAAGTTCTACGTGGGCAGCATATCGGGCTGGCTGGGCTCAATGGGAGCATTGGTTGGGAGCACTAGGTGACGTCCGGTCTGATCGGGACAGATTGGTGGCTCTGTTGTATTGGCTGGGGGACGCGTATGAATCAGGTGTGTCAGTGGCGAAAGTGAACAAGTTTGTATCTGCGGTGGCTTTCGGCCTGAAGTTGAATGGGGTCTCGGATGTGACTAAAGAATTTCTAGCGGTGCAAGCGTTGAAAGGGATTCGAAGGGGGAGAGCGTCGGTTGACAGGCGGCGGCCAGTTTAGTTCCGGATTCTTTGTTTGTTGGGTACGTCGGTGGAGGGGGTGTGTACTTCGGGTTTCGAAGCTCGATTGTTTCGCTTGGCTTTTTCGTTAGCTTTTTTTTGGGGCTTTCAGATTGGGTGAATTGGTGGCGCCGAGTGTGTCGCGTGCGGGAGGCATATGTCAGGATGATGTGGAGCTGTTTGCGGATAGGGTGGGGATCGTGCTGCGCAGGTCTAAAACTGACCCGACAGGCAGGGGGAGGCGGGTAGTGTTGTTTGCGACTGAGGGTTCGGTGATGTGTCCGGTACTTTGCGTTTCCGCCTTGGGGATACAGGTGGGGGTAACGGGGGTTCCATTATTGCGACATGAGGATGGGTCTTTTTTATCTAGGTTCCAGTTTGGTGCGGTGTTCAAGCGCTGTCTACTGGCAAGTGGGATACGGGCGACGGATTACTCTTCCCATTCTTTTCGCATTGGGGGTTGGATGAGGCGGGGGTTAGGCGTATTGAGAGATGGGAGTCTAACCGTTTCCGCTCTTACGTGCGGCCTCAATTGCTGTAAGGGGGGATTCACACGAACGTGTATTCGGTCCGTGCGGGCCACGTGGTTTTCATGCGCCACACACAGACCAATACAAGTCTATGGGGCAGTACAGACAGTCCGTGCTTTTTGCGCAGCGTTTGTCAGCTGCGCAAAAAACGCGACATGTTCAATATCTCCGCGTATTTCGCGCATCACGCACCCATTGAAGTCAATGGGTGCGTGAAAAACACGCAGGTCGCACGGAAGCACTTCCGTGCCAACCGACTGAAACAGCGCACCAGCTGTCAAAAGGATGAATGTAAACAGAAAAGCACCACGTGCTTTTCTGTTTCCAAACATCCAAACGGAGTGTCTTTTTAGATGAGCGAACCCGGACAACCGAACCGAACTTCACCGGGTTCGGCCGAACTCGTTTTGGCCGAACCCGGCAAAGAAATTTCCGGTACGCGACGTCAGGAGATAGTCACTGTCCAGGGTGCTGAAAGAGTTAAACTGTTTCAGCACCATGGACAGTGACTTCCGATCCCAATATACATGAACCTGTAAAAAAAAAACGAAGTTCTGACTTACCGATAACTCCCGGCTTCTTCCTCCAGTCTGACCTCCCGGGATGACAATTCAGTCCAAGTGACAGCTCCAGCCAATCACAGGCCAAGCACAGGCTGCAGCGGTCACATGGACTGCCGCGTCATCCAGGGAGGTGGGGCCCGATGTCAAGAGAGGCGCGTCACCAAGGACGCGTCACCAAGGACACGTCACCAAGGCAACGGCCGGGAGGGAAGTTCTCGGTAAGTACAAACTTTTTCTTTTTTTTTTTAACAGGTTGCTGTATATTGTGTTCGGCATTCACTGTCGAGGGTGCTGAAAGAGTTACTGCTGATCAGTTAGCTCTTTCAGCACCTTGGACAGTGACGGGCGTCGACTAGCCTCATCTCTATGATGGCGGCTGCGCGAAAATCACGCAGCCGCGCATCATACACGGATGACACACGCAGCTGTCAAATGGTTTTTGCGCGCGCAAAACGCCGCGTTGTTTGCGCGCGCAAAAACGCAACGTTCGTCTGAATCTGCCCTAAGTCTGTTAAAAGATGGCTTGGGTACGTTCTGCCTGTGTTTGATGGAGTGTGATTGGTGTTGGTAAGTGGTATGTGTTTTCTTTTACAGGTTCACGCCCGTGTCTGGTTTGGATCTTGGGGCATTCCTTTGTGTATTGGGGCACACTGAGGGCGGACGTTCGCCCGGATGGACGCCAACTGAGGATTCCGTGGGATGATGCTGTGCTGCATTGGTTAGGTTTTCGAGGGATGGTTTGGTCTAGGGTGTTGCAGGAATTTCAGGTGTACACACAGCTAGATAGGGTTCCTGAGATATTAGTGTTGCATGTTGGGGGGAACGATTTAGGTGTTCGCCCTTTTCGGGATTTAGTGAGGGACATTAAGCACGATTTGTTGTGCTTATGGGCATTACACCCGAGACTTCTTATAGTTTGGTCGGATATTGTGCCCAGAAGGACCTGGCGTTTGGCCTGATCCGTGGAGAGGCTGAATAAGGCCAGGATAAAGGTCAATAGGGTGGTGTCGGCATTTGTGGCAAAAAATGGAGGTGTGGTGGTCAGGCACAGGGACCTGGAATCGGGTGTGGGGTGTTACTGGAGATAGGATGGGGTGCACTTGAATGAGGTGGGGATGGATTTGTGGTGTTTGGCCCTGGCAGACGGGATTGAAAGAGGGGTGTTGGTGTGGAGGAGCTCATGGGCTTGAGGTGGTCAAGGCCCATGTCGCAGTGGCGGGGGGAGTCCTTGAGGTTGGTCAGTAAAACTGGTGGGGGGGTCGCATCAGGGGTATGCGTCCCCCAAAATATGTGGAAGGCTTCTTAGGGTGTTACCCCTTTGAAGCGCTTTATGGGCAAAGCCATCTGCAGGAGTGAGCGGTGCCTTCGAGCCGGGTTACGGCTGGAGGTAAAAGCAAGTGGTGGTGGCAGATGGCTATTTTTTCTAATTGGCGGTAACCTCAAGGGCTTCCCCTGGTCATGTTATTGATGTTATTTATATTGACCCTGTTAAGGGTTTGTTATGAGTATTTCGGAAGAATTCCAATTTTGGGGAATTCTGTGTTATTTAATGTTTGGTTATAAAATTTTATTTTCATAAAATTTGTATTAATAAACGGCTGCTGTGGCCATTAAAATCCAATCTGGTGTGGTGTGTTTATTCCTAAAAGGGTAAGGAAGTTTTATGGAGCACTCGACTCTACTTATCCAAGTCACGTGTTGTCCAATTTATATAAATAAAGCTTACTCATTGAATAATAAAACCCTTTGCTACTTCTAATAGACCTTGTGATTTAGTTCCTCAACATTTCAAGATCTCTGCATGCAGTATGTGAATGGAAACATTCTTGTTAACATCCAGAGGCTGAAAATCTAATCCTGACCTAGTCCTGCTCATGCAGCTGATGGTTTGCTACAATGTACCAATGTAGTGGGACGGATGTGAGTGACGCTGTGGACTATGTCAGCACTATATACATACCTTACAGTATAATGCACAGCCGGGACTCTGAGTCAGCGTAACCCTCCCCATCCCCCACAGTTGTTGTCCCCCGGCAGCCATATTGTATGCAGTTTCCTGGGTCTGGTTTGCTATATCATGAGCCCCGCGGATCACATGACACATCAGAAGCGCAGCATTCAGCAGTCGCGTCCTGTTCTGTGCTCGCCCTGTTTACCCGCTATTTATAACCAGGGCTTATCCAGGCAGCATTATCGGAGTCTCGGGCGGCCAGGACGTTCCAGGAAGCACTGACAGTGTGAAACTGGATCATCCAGAGAAGTTCAGGCAACTGCCAATCAGTCTCCATTATAAGGGCACAAAAATGTAATGCTTCCGATTCTAATAGAACGCCCGGAAACGGGGATGTCATTTACAACACAGGAACGTGTGGGGATAAAGCACCCCCAAAAGTGAAGACTCAGTGGGTGCTTATTATCGGTGACAACAGAAGACCCCCCCCCCCCCCTTAGTGTCACAGTCCGCATTGACTGGACAGAGCTCCACTATCTGCTATATTGTCTGCTGTTGGGGTATTACTAGTGGGTGTCAAGTTATGGGGGAAACGTTGCTGGCTATGATATAAGGCACCATGCCTGGCAATATTATTAGTATGTATCTGGCAATATTATGGGGTGCAGTGTGTGTCTGACAATGTTATGGTGGCACTATGGCTGGCAATGTTAAGGAGGTTAATCTTGTGGCTAACTACATTATGGCGTCACGGTTGATAATGTTAAGTGGGCACTGTGGCTGATAAATGTTATAGAGGACTGTAAATAGTAATATTTTGGGTGCGCTCTCTAAGGCTAACCACCTTATTAAAAATGTTATGTGGGTACTGCCTGCAACTGGCATTGTTATGGGGGTTTTGTGTCTGGTAATGTTCTGGCGGCACTGTCAATGGCTAACATTAATATGGTGGCACTGTTTATGGCTGACAATGTTATAGGGGCACTGTCTGACTAATAATGATATGGCGTACTGTCTGTAGGTAACATCTTTATGGGAGCCTATTACGGGGCACTTTTGGTAGCTGACAGGACTATGGGAGCACACAGTGTCCTTATAACAGTGGCAGCCATAGTGTCCTCACAAAATTGCAAGTCACATTGTCCCCATCACAGTGCCACCTACAGTGTCCCGATAACAATGACAGTACAGTGTCCCCATAGCAGTGACAATCACAGTGTCCGGATAATGACAGTCAGTGTCCTTAACAGTGACAATCACAGTGTCCCAATACCAGTGACAGTCACAGTTCTTCCAAAACAGTGACAGTTGCAGTGTCCCCATAATAATGACAGTTACAGTGCCTCACATAACAATAATAGCCACATTGCCTCTGATAACAGTTACATTGCTTCCATAACTGTGACAGACAAAGCACCCCATAACAGTGACAGCTACAGTGCCCATAAAAGTGACAGCTACAGTGCCCCATAACAGTGACAGCTACAGTGCCCCATAACAGTGACAGCTACAGTGCCCCATAACAGTGACAGCTACAGTGCCCCATAACAGTGTCCACTACAGTGCCCCATAACAGTGTCCACTACAGTGCCCCATAACAGTGACAGCTAAAGTTCCCCATAACCGTGATCGCTACAGTGCCCCATAACAGTGAGGGCTACAGTGCCCCATAACAGTGAAGGCTACAGTGCCCCAAAACAGTGACAGCTACAGTGCCCCGTAACAGTGACCGCTACAGTGGCCCATAACAGTGACCGCTACAGTGCCCCATAAAAGTGATCGCTACAGCGCCCCATAACAGTGATCGCTACAGCGCCCTATAACAGTGACAGCTACAGTGCCACATAAAAGTGACAGCTACAATGCCCCATAACAATAACAGCTACAGTGCCCCATAAAAGTGACAGCTACAGTGCCCCATAAAAGTGATCGCTACAGCGCCCCATAACAGTGATCGCTACAGCGCCCTATAACAGTGACAGCTACAATGCCCCATAAAAGTGACAGCTACAGTGCCCCATAGCAGTAACAGCTACAGTGCCCCATAAAAGTGACAGCTACAGTGCCACATAAAAGTGACAGCGATAATGCCCCATAACAGTGAGAGCTACAGTGCCACATAACAGTGACAGCTACAATGCCCCATAACAGTAACAGCTACAGTGCCCCATAAAAGTGACAGCTACAGTGGCACATAAAAGTGACAGTGATAATGCCCCATAACAGTGAGAGCTACAGTGCCACATAACAGTGACAGCTACAGTTCCCCATAGAAGTGTCAGCTACAGTGCCCCATAACAGTGACAGCTACAGTGCCCCATAACAGTGACCGCTAGAGTGCCCCATAAAAGTGACAGCTACAGTGCCCCATAAAAGTGACAGCTACAGTGCCCCATAACAGTGACAGCTACAGTGCCACATAAAAGTGACAGCGATAATGCCCCATAACAGTGAGAGCAACAGTGCCACATAACAGTGACAGCTACAGTGCCCCATTACAGTGACAGCTACAGTGCCCCATAACAGTGACAGCTACAGTGCCACATAAAAGTGACAGCTACAATGCCCCATAACAGTGACAGCTACAGTGCCCCATAAAAGTGACAGCTACAGTGCCCCATAAAAGTGACAGCTACAGTGCCCCATAACAGTGACAGCTACAGTGCCACATAAAAGTGACAGTGATAATGCTCCATTACAGTGAGAGCTACAGTGCCACATAACAGTGACCGCTACAGTGCCCCATAAAAGTGTCAGCTACAGTGCCCCATAACAGTGACAGCTACAGAGCCACATAAAAGTGACAGCTACAATTCCCCATAACAGTAACAGCTACAGTGCCCCATAACAGTGACAGCTACAGTGCCACATAACAGTGACAGCTACAGTGCCCCATAAAAGTGACAGCTACAGTGCCCCATAACAGTGACAGCTACAGTGCCCCATAACAGTGACAGCTACAGTGCCACATAAAAGTGACAGTGATAATGCCCCATAACAGTGAGATCTACAATGCCACATAACAGTGACAGCTACAGTGCCCCATAAAAGTGTCAGCTACAATGCCCCATAACAGTGACAGCTACAATGCCCCATAATAGTGACAGCTATAATGCCACATAAAAGTGACAGCTACAGTGCCACATAACAGTGACAGCTACAGTGTCCCATAAAAGTGACAGCTACAGTGCCACATAACATTGACAGCTACAGTGCCCCATAAAAATGACAGCTACAGTGCCCCATAACAGTGAAAGCAACAGTGCCACATAAAAGTGACAGCTATAGTGCCACATAAAAGTGTCAGCTACTGTAAAGGATCTGCCAGACACAGCTTCCTAGTCATCGCCCATAGGTAATCAGTCTGCACTTGCTCCTATGTCTGTGAGACTGACTCCATCTTCCACCACTCAGGATGGCAGGCTTAGGAATGGGAGAGCCTATCACAGCCTGGCCAGACGGAGCTAGCTCCCACCCTCTGTCTAATTATACCTGCCTTTCCTGTTCCTCCTTTGCCTGTGATTCTGCTTTGCTTGTTTCCTGGCTCTGCTGCTGCTGCTGCTTGAACTACTGATCCTCTGCTTGTTATTGACCTTGGCTTACTGACCACTCTCCTGCTCTGCGTTTTGTACCTCGTGCACTCCTGGTTTGACTCGGCTCGTTCACTACTCTCATTGCTCACGGTGTCTCCGTGGGCAGCTGCCCCGTTTCCCTAGCTTCTGTGTATCCTTGTCTGTTTGTCTGTCGTGCACTTACTGAGCGTAGGGACCGTCGCTCAGTTGTACCCCGTCGCCTAGGACGGGTCGTTGCAAGTAGGCAGGGACTGAGTGGCGGGTAGATTAGGGCTCACCTGTCTGTCTCCCTACCCCGTCATTACAGCTACAGTGCCCCATAACAGTGACAGCTACAGTGCCACATAAAAGTGACAGCTACAGTGCCACATAAAAGTGACAGCTACAGTGCCCCATAACAGTGACAGCTATAGTGCCACATAAAAGTGACAGCTACAATGCCCCATAACAGTGACAGCTACAGTGCCCCATAAAAGTGACAGCTACAGTGACCCATAAAAGTGACAGCTACAGTGCCCCATAACAGCTGCAGTGCCACATAAAAGTGACAGCGATAATGCCCCATAACAGTGAGAGCTACAGTGCCACATAACAGGACATCTACAGTGCCCCATAAAAGTTTCAGCTACAGTGCCCCATAACAGTGACAGCTACAGTGCCCCATAACAGTGACAGCTACAGTGCCCCATAACAGTGACAGCTACAGTGCCACATAAAAGTGACAGCTACAGTGCCACATAAAAGTGACAGCTACAATGCCCCATAACAGTGACAGCTACAGTGCCCCGTAAAAGTGACAGCTACAGTGTCCCATAACAGTGACAGCTAGTGTCCCATAAAAGTGACAGCTACAGTCTCCCATAACAGTGACAGCTACAGTGCCACATAAAAGTGACAGCTACAGTGCCCCATAACAGTGACAGCTACAGTGCCCCGTAAAAGTGACAGCTACAGTGCCCCATAAAAGTGACAGCTACAGAGCCACATAACAGTGACATCTACAGTGCCCCATAAAAATGACAGCTACAGTGCCCCATAACAGTGTCAGCAACAGTGCCACATAAAAGTGACAGCTACAGTGCCCCATAACAGTGACAGCTACAGTGCCCCATAACAGTGACAGCTACAGTGCCCCATAAAAGTGACAGCTACAATGCCCCATAACAGTGACCGCTAGAGTGCCCCGTAAAAGTGACAGCTACAGTGTCCCATAACAGTGACAGCTAGTGTCCCATAAAAGTGACAGCTACAGTCTCCCATAACAGTGACAGCTACAGTGCCACATAAAAGTGACAGCTACAATGCCCCATAACAGTGACAGCTACAGTGCCCCGTAAAAGTGACAGCTACAGTGCCCCATAAAAGTGACAGCTACAGAGCCACATAACAGTGACATCTACAGTGCCCCATAAAAATGACAGCTACAGTGCCCCATAACAGTGTCAGCAACAGTGCCACATAAAAGTGACAGCTACAGTGCCCCATAACAGTGACAGCTACAGTGCCCCATAACAGTGACAGCTACAGTGCCCCATAAAAGTGACAGCTACAATGCCCCATAACAGTGACAGCTACAGTGCCCCATAACAGTGACGCTACAGTGCCCCATAACAGTGACAGCTACAGTGCCACATAACAGTGACATCTACAGTGCCCCAAAAAAATGACAGCTACAGTGCCCCATAAAAGTGACAGCTACAATGCCCCATAAAAGTGACAGCTACAGTGCCCCCATAACAGTGACAGCTACAGTGCCCCCATAACAGTGATCGCTACAGTGCCCCATAACAGGACCACCCACATATGCACTCAGAACTGTGTGCCTGCCAAGGATGATTCCATAAGCGCCTCAGTTTCAGATGCCCCCATACGTATTTCTTCCTAAGATGCCACAATTGTGCCAGGCACAATTGTCCCCAAAAGAGCTTGCGGCCGGTGTCCTATGAAAGCCCCTGCTGTGCCCTTAACGTCACGAGCTAAACATCAACAGATGCGTCTGAAAAGACTGAAATCTCTCCAATTTTGGGCATTTAGGATCAAATTGCCCCAAATTCCTACGATTTTCAGTAAGATTCAAAAAATTCTAATGACCTGTTATATGGTTATTATGACCGGACTGTTATATGGGGGTCTTCATTGCAATATTGTGTGGATACTGTGACTGGCACTATAATCTGGACACTATTGGTATTATATGGGCAGTATGACAGGCACATTATTATTATTATTATTATTATTATTATTATCACTATTATTATTATCATTATTGTTATTATTATTTATTATTATTATTATTTATTATTATTATCATCACTATTATTATTATTATTATTACTATTATTATTATTATTATTATTATTATTATCATTATCACAATTGTTATATTGTTATATTATTATTATTATTATTATATTATTATTATTATTATATTATTATTATTATATTATTAGTATTATTATTATTATTATAGTTATTATATTATTATTATTATTATTATATTATTATTATATTATTAGTATTATTATTATTATTATAGTTGTTAGTATTATTATTACTATTATTATAATTATTATTATTATTATAGTTATTATATTATTATTATTATTATTATTATATTATTATTATTATTATTATAGTTATTATTATTATTATATTATTATTATTATATTATTATTATTATTATTATTATTATTATTAGTTATTATTATTATTATTACTATTATTATAATTATTATTAGTTTGCCACATTCCGTATATCTTGTCTTTATAGACTGTAATTCATATTTTTATATATTATTTAATATTCCATAAATTGGGAGTGTGGAGTGTAATACATAAATAAATAATGCTCAGCTACTGTGAGAACTACATTACCCATCATCCCCTGGACTAGGAAGGAAGCAGCGTGGGTTGCTGCGGATCAGCTGCTGCTGTCTGTAGTATGTGAGCTGTGTGAAGCCTCTCTCCAAGGCTTTTTATAGGACAGATGGGGGATGGGATGTGAAAGGAGGCCAGCGACATACGATGCCTTGCTCCCGGGCTCCGGCTAATTAATCCATACAGGAGGGGGATCGTAGGATTACTGTCATTTCTACAGCAGCACCGTGCAGGTGACGAGAGCGATATAACCCCTGCGGTATAATCATCTCCTCCTCCGGATGCTGGACGCCCAGGATCCTGACATCTGCAATATTGTATTATTACACAATCTGGCCAGGAATTCCCAGCCGAGAGAACACAGAGGAATCCGCACTGCACAGGACGCTACCATCCCGATGAGCGGGAATGCCGGAGTCGCATCCATATTCATGAGCAGCTGCTGACACCCTGGATCCCTTGATGGGTGTCGATGACAGGCTGCGAAGAAACCGTAACACCTCCGTCTACAAACGATCGTTACCTTCAAGACAGCGCTGTGTTCACTCACGCCGACCGTGCCACCTTCGCGTTCTATATGTGCAGGAAAATGCCTTAGTTAATTTACTAAAAAGAAAATTCTGCCTTTTATGACCTTTTTTTCAGAATTTAAATTTTTTTAATTTCTGAAATTTTTAGGAATTTTGAACAGGATTTTTTGAAAAAAAGTTATCATCGCGGAACACTGGAGAATAGAAGGAGAAGATATATTGACAGGGACTCGTGTTGGAGAGCCTGAGAATTTGCGAAAATTCTTGTGAGAATTTTTGTCTTAATGATTTAAGATTTTAAAAAGAAAAACCTGAATTGGAAAAACATTTTAGATTTCTTTTTAGTATAATTTATTGATTTGAATTTATTTATTTGTTATTATTATTAGGGCTACTAGATTACAGAAAAACCTCTTAAGAGAATTTGATAAAAATACATTTATTTTTTACAAAATTTTGGTTAGTTCTTCGGAGTTTGCAAAAATTGTTGCCAGTTTTTTTGCATGATACTTGGACTTTTTTAGTAATATTCGGACACAACGCCGGTTGAGATGGAGCGGCAAAGAGCCGAGATGCTCATAAAGATCGCACGGGTGCGACTCCAGTGCGGAAGAACGGGGGATGCTCTGAATTACCTATATCAAGCCCAAGGTCTCTACCCAACGCGCACGGCTGCCGGGCTCATACAGGCCATACGAGGAGGTTATTTTGAAGCCGAAGAAGGCCCCTGTGAACAAACGCATGGTCACTATGAGCAACGTGACTTCTGGGCCCACCAAAACCACCATGCTGGTTGCGGGAACTGCAGCAGGCCAGAGTGGCAAGAAGAAGAAGAAGACGATGAAGGAGATTATGATGACGATGAGGATGATGATGATGATGATGAAGATGAAGAAGAGGAAAGGGTGATGCAAGGCTTTGAAAACCAAGAGGATTACTACCAAGTCCTTGGAGTTAGAAAGGACGCCAACACGGAGGTGATCCGGAAGGCGTACCGGAAACTGGCGCTGAGATACCACCCGGACAAGAACAGCTCCCCGGGGGCTACAGAGGCCTTCAAGGTGAACGGGGATGGTGAGCCAATGTGAAGGGTAGCGGGTGGTGTTTGCTGTGTGTTATGTGAAAATACAAAAATCCTATCCAGCTGTTTCTTAGTTATTTTGGATTATGGGAAAGCTGGGTGACAACCAATATGGCCGCCATTAAAACTCCTACAAGGGTTGTCACCCACCTGTCCCACACTCCTCAATGGCAATCAGCTTTCGCTAAATCACTAGGAAGCTTTGAGGTTCAGGGATGTGAGAAAGCTGGGTGATAACTGGGGAGCTGTAATGACGGCCATGTTGGTTGTCACCCAGTCCTAGCACATTACTGGACCCCGCTGTAAGTTAAGATTTTTTAAGAATTAGAATGGGGGATGGTGGTCTGACAACATGGTTCTGTGTCACCTCCTGTCATCATCAGACAAACTCCACCTGTGTCAGCAACGAGGTACCAGGTAAATTAAAATTTAGGAAGAAATGGAGATTTTTCAAAACTGCTCCAGCCGGGTTGCTACCTTTACCACCAAAAATTATTTTTACTATCTAATATCCCTGGGGTCTAGGGTAGTGGAAGGGTTAATACCAACATCCCTAGTGGTCCATGGCAGGAAAGGGATTAATGCTAGTATCCCCGGTGGCAGGGGCGTGACTAGGAAAGACTGGGCCCCATAGCACCCCCCTTGAAGATAGTGCCACACAGCCCCTCTTGTAGATAGTGCCACACAGAGCCCCCTTGTAGATAGTGCCACATACCCCCCTTGTTGATAGTGCCACACAGACCATCCTTGTAGATAGTGCCACACAGCCTCTCCTTGTAGATAGTGCCACACAGCCCCTCCTTGTAGATAGTGCCAGACACACAGTCCCCTTTTGCAGATTGTGCCACCCACCCCTTCTTGAAGATAGTGCCCCCAAACAATTAAAAAAACATTGTACTCTCCTAGCCCCGTTCCCGTAATGAACATAGCTGCTCCACAGCCTCCTCAGCAGCCTATGAGATGCAGAGACGGGACCTTTGTGTAGGCGTGATCCAGTAACGTAATCATGCCGGCCTGCGCAGGGATCCTGTCCCAGCATCTTATATACTGCAGGCCTAGCGTGGCTTGCCCCCCATTGGTAGATAGTGCCACACATCCCCCCTTATAGATAGTGCCACACAGCTCCCCTTGTAGATAGTGCCACACATCCCCCCTTGTAGATAGTGCCACACAGCTCCCCTTGTAGATAGTGTCACACAGCCCCCCTTGTAGATAGTGCCACACAACCTCCTTGTAAAAATGTCCACACACCCCCTTGTAGATAGTGCCACACAGCCCCTCCTTGTAGATAGTGCCACACACCGCACCCTTGTAGATAGTGCCACACACAGCCCCCTTGTAAAAATGTCCACACACTCCCTTGTAGATAGTGCCACACATCCCCCTTGTAGATAGTGCCACACATCCCCCTTGTAGATAGTGCCACACTGCCCCCTCTTGTAGATAGTGGCACACACCATCTCCTCTTGTAGATAGTGCCACCCACCGCCCCCTCTTGTAGATAGTGCCACACAGCCCCTCCTTTTAGATAGTGCCCCACACACAGCCCCCTATAGTAGATACTGCCACACACACCCCTTGTAGATAGTGCCACACACCCTCTCCTTGTAGATAGTGCCACACAGCCTGCTATAGTAGATACTGCCACACACCCCCCTTGTAGATAGTGCCACACAGCCTCTCCTTGTAGATAGTGCCACACAGCCTGCTATAGTAGATACTGCCACACACCCCCTTTGTAGATAGTCTTCACACAGCCTCTCCTTGTAGATAGTGCCACGCAGCCTGCTATAGTAGATAGTGCCACACACCCCCCTTGTAGATACTGCTACACCCCCCCCTTGTAGATACTGCCACACACAGCCCCCTTATAGATAACACCACACAACCTCTCCTTGTAGATAGTGCCACACAACCTCTCCTTGTAGATAGTGCCACACAGCCTCTCCTTGTAGATAGCGCCACACAGCCTGCTATAGTAGATAGTGCCACACCCCCCCTTGTAGATGCTGCCACACACAGCCCCCTTTTGTAGATTGTGACATCCACCCCTTCTTGAAGATAGTGCCCCCAAACCAATAAAAAAACATTGTATTCTCCTAGCCCTATTGCTGCAATGAACGAAGCAGCTCCACAGCCTCCTTAGCAGCCTATGAGATGCCGAGACAGGACCCTTGCCTAGGCGTGATCCAGTGACGTAATCGCGCCAGCCTGCACAGGGATCCTGTCCCAGCGTCTTATAGACTGCAGGCCCAACGTGGCCTGTAGCCGAGTGAATGGCAGAGCAGGGATCTATCTCCCTGCTCCACCATAGTATTGAATTGTATATGTGTCCTAAGGATACAGATACAATTGAATGTCAGTCACCAAGGGCCCTGGATGCCTGATATCAGTGACGCCACCGGGCATTAGGGAACCCTTGACGCCCTACACATAAATGTTATGCCGCAAGCCCCATACCACCCGATATGGCTGCTATAGTAATAGTTCTGCTACTGGAAGTGAAAAGAGTAATGCAAACAAAGCTGGAGGTCTAGGACAGGAAAGGCGATAATGCAAGAATCCCTGGTGGTCTAGGGCAATGAAAGAGTTAATGCAAGCAGAGCTGGTAGTTTTTGTCAGGAAAGGGGTTCATGTAAGCATCCCTGGTGGGTGAGGGGAAAAATACATTTATTATTATTATTATTATTATTATTATTATTATTATATTATCATTATTTTATTATATTATTATTATTGTTGTTGTTTTTGTTGTATTATTATTATTATTATTTTATTATATTATTATTATTATTATTATTATTGTTGTTGTTGTTGTTGTTTTTGTTGTTTTATTATTATTATTATTATTATTATTACTATTATTATTAATATTACTATTATTATTATATTATTATTGTTGTATTATTATTATATTATTATTTTGTTTTTGTTGTATTATTATTATTATTATTATTATTATTGTTGTTTTTGTTGTATTATTATTATTATTGTTATATTATTATTATTGTTGTTGTATTATTATTATTATATTACCGGCCTCCTAGTCCTAATTTCTGGGTGGCGATACCCAATAAGGTCGGAATAAAATCATTTACGAGGATATCTCACAGCTTATCAGGGCCTCTGAATAACAAATCTGCTTTGTAGTGGAAAATGTATTGTTCACATTTGCAGTATAATGACAAGATCTGCCCTTCTGAAGTCTAGAAAAGTTGAATAAGAACCACACCATAATAGTTTACACCCAGCGTTCCCAAAAACAGATACAGTATAACAAATAAACCACTCAATAGATCCGGATCTGCCAAAGATGTCCCCATAACAATGTCATCCACAGATGTCCCCATACCAGTGTATCATCCACATATATCCCCATAACAGTGTATCATCCACAGAAATCCCCATAACAGTGTATCATCCACAGATGTCCCCATACCAGTGTATCATCCACATATATCCCCATAACAGTGTATCATCCACAGAAATCCCCATAACAGTGTATCATCCACAGATGTCCCCATACCAGTGTATCATCCACATATATCCCCATAACAGTGTATCACCCACAGATGTCCTCATAACAGTGTATCACCCACAGATGTCCTCATAACAGTGTATCATCCACAGATGTCCCCATACCAGTGTATCATCCACATATATCCCCATAACAGTGTATCATCCACAGAAATCCCCATAACAGTGTATCATCCACATATATCCCCATAACAGTGTATCATTCACAGATATCCCCATAACAGTGTATCATCCACATATATCCCCATAACAGTGTATCATCCACAGATGTCCCCATAACAGTGTATCATCCACATATATCCCCATAACAGTGTATCATCCACAGAAATCCCCATAACAGTGTCATCCACAGATGTCCCCATACCAGTGTATTATCCACATATATCCCCATAACAGTGTATCATCCACAGATCTCCTCATAACAGTGTATCATCCACAGATGTCCCCATAACAGTGTATCATCCACAGATATCCCCATAACAGTGTATCATCTGCAGATGTCCCCATAACAGTGTATCATCCACATATATCCCCATAACAGTGTATCATCCACATATATCCCCATAACAGTGCATCATCCACAGATATCCCCATAACAGTGTATCATCTGCAGATGTCCCCATAACAGTGTATCATCCACAGATGTCCCCATAATAGTGTCATCCACAGATGTCCCCATAACAGTGTCATCCACAGATGTCCTCATAGCAGTGTATCACCCACAGATGTCCCCATAAGAGTGACATCCGAAGATGCTCCCATAAGAGTGAATCATCCACAGATGTCCTCATAAGAGTGTATCTTCCACATATGTCCCCATAACAGTGTATCACCCACAGATGTCCCCATACCAGTGTATCACCCACAGATGTCCCCATACCAGTGTATCATCCACATATGTCCCCATAACCGTGACATCCAAAGATGCTCTCATAACCGTGTATCATCCACAGATGTCCTCATAACAGTGTATCATCCACACATGTCCTCATAAGTGTATCATCCACACATGTCCTCATAAGTGTATCACCCACACATGTCCTCATAAGTGTATCACCCACACATGTCCTCATAAGTGTATCATCCACACATGTCCTCATAAGTGTATCATCCACAGATGCCCTCATAAGAGTGAATCATCCACAGATGTCCCCATAACAGTGTATCTTCCACATATGTCCCCATAGCAGTGTCATCCACAGATGTCCCCATAACAGTGTATCATCCACAGATGTCTCCATAACAGTGTATCACCACAGATGTCTCCATAACAGTGTATCACCACAGATGTCCCCATAACAGTGTATCCTCCACAGATCCCCATAACAGTGTATCACCACAGATGTCCTCATAACAGTGTATCATCCACAGATGTCCCCATAACAGTGTATCATCCACAGATGTCCTCATAACAGTGTATCACCCACAGATGTCCTCATAACAGTGTATCACCCACAGATGTCCCCATAACAGTGTATCCTACACAGATGTCTCATAACAGTGTCATCCACAGATGTCCCCATAACAGTGTATCATCCACAGATGTCTCCATAACAGTGTATCCTCCACAGATGTCTCATAACAGTGTCATCCACAGATGTCCCCATAACAGTCTATCATCCACAGGTGTCCCCATAACAGTGTATCATCCACAGATGTCCCATAACAGTGTATCCTCCACAGATGTCTCATAGCAGTGTCATCCACAGATGTCCCCATAACAGTCTATCATCCACAGGTGTCCTCATAACAGTGTCATCCACAGATGTCCCCATAACAGTGTATCATCCACAGATGTTCCCATAACAGTGTATCATCCACAGATGACCCCATAACAGTGCTTCATCCACAGATGTCCCCATAACAGTATATCATCCACAGATGACCCCATAACAGTGTTTCATCCACAGATGTCCCCATAACAGTATATCATCCACAGATGTCCCCATAACAGTGCATCATCCACAGATGTCCCCATAACAGTGTATCATCCACAGATGTCCCCATAACAGTGTATCATCCACAGATGTCTCATAACAGTATCATCCACAGATGTCCCCATAACAATGTATCATCCACAGATGTCCCCATAACAGTGTGTTAGCCGCTGGTCTTGATTGTTTTTATATTTCTGGCTTCCATTTATACCAATGTCTTTTGTGCTTTTTTTTTTAGGTTATTGGGAAAGCTTTTGCAGTTCTCAGTGATCCAACTAAGAGAAAATCATATGATGACTCACAAGGCCGAGAGCAAGCTCCTTCTGACCCGGACCTGACAACAGACGAGATCTTTGATCTATTTTTCAGGGGTTACTTTTCTTCCCGAGCTGCTTATGCTTTTAATGGTCGTCCACGTGAGCCACCAAGATCAACCAGAAGAGATGAAGACGGGAGATGGCAGAGGTGGTCAGCAGAGGATGATGTGCAAGACAGGCCAAGGGGGCAGCAGAGAGAGAGTATGAGACAAAGTAATGGTCAAGAATGGAAATGGAAAGAGGAGGCCACTCACGAAGGAAGGAGACAAGGCCAAGAGCAGAAACCAGAGGGCGGTCAATCAAAGGGGCAGAAAGAAGCGAAACGAGAGTCGGGAAGACCCAAAACTCAACAAGAAAGGAAGCAAGATGCTGGACGGACAAGTCCAAAGTGGTGGGAGAAGAAGGGTCAAGAACCCAAAAAGTCAAGATGGCGTGAAGAAATGGAGAAACATAATATAAAACGGCCTAGAAGACAGGAGGAGGAAGAAGAAGGTGTTCCACAGAAATCAGCTTATTCTGCCTTCATCCAGGTCCTACCAGTCCTGATCCTGGTGGTGGTATCAGTGGTGGCTCAGATGACTGCCACCACTCCACCGTACTGTCTCCATTCTAAACCTTCTTCTGGCCTAACGATCCCTCGGGAAACCAGCAGCCGGGGAGTCCCGTATTTTGTCGGCCAGAACTTCCAGAATCGTTATCGAGGTCAAACACTGGTGGAGCTGGAGAGGGCAGTGGAGAAGGAATACGCCGAACAAGTCCAAGCCGGTTGTTGGAAAGAGAAACAGCAGAGGTCCGACTTGGCCAACCTTGCCCGGATTTATGGAGACCAGAGATTAAGAGAGAAGGCAGACACCTTCAAGATGGAGAACTGTAGAAAGTTATCAGATCTCATAGGTATACGGAGAGGAGGTTGAGGCAATAGAGACATCTGGTGTGGTCCTAACAAAACTTTTTATGGCATTTAGAAGGACCTGCTATAATCCTGTTTGAGCCCGTTGATACTACAGCTACTAGGAAATTTACACGCAATGGAGCCGAGAACCTTCGGCCCAGGCTACATGGTGACTTCCGTCATACAAAGCTTGTAGGCTCAATGTAGGGGTAACAACGGGTCACGTAAAAGGTGCATATGACTACAATATTTATATAGCATGACAGTCACATGTCCATCAAACTCCAATAGAAGTGAATTGGGGGAAAAATTTGCGTGGCCCAAATCCCATGTGACTTTCATTGTATGATCCTAGTCCAGCTATATCCCAGAAATCACCATGAAGCCTGGACCTTCTATACATGTAATCTGGAACTTCTATCCATGTAGCCTGGACCTTCTATCCATCCATGTAGTCTGGACCTTCTATCCATGTAGCCTGGACCTTCTATCCATTTAGCCTGGACCTTCTATCCATGTAGCCTGGACCTTCTATCCATCCATGTAGTCTGGACCTTCTATCCATGTAGTCTGGACCTTCTATCCATGTAGCCTGGACCTTCTCTCCATGTAGTCTGGACCTTCTATCCATGTAGTCTGGACCTTCTATTCATGTAATCTGGACCTTCTATCCATGTAGTCTGGACCTTCTATCCATGTAGTCTGGACCTTCTATCCATGTAGTCTGGACCTTCTATCCATGTAGTCTGGACCTTCTAAGACATTTTCTGAGACATTTTAGAGACTTATAGAAATGTTCCTTATACTGTGAATAAAGACAAAAAAACGTGCCAAAATAGACCCACACCCAACACTAAGCCACAGAGCTTCCCATAAACCTGGAAAAACATCATCTATACTGCGCTTCATATCGTTGTCTTCATGTCACCCAATAGGTGCCACCCTACTATGTCTGGCAGACATCTCACACATAGTTCTGACTGTAGTTGAGGTTGGAGAATAAAAGCTGCAACCCTATTGGTTGCTAACGAACAACTCCTTCCAGGACTTTTCCAGGAAGAACTGTAAAATCCCCTCATGTCTTCAATGCGATGATCAGATCACTAGACGGATGTATTTTTCATTTGACTTTGCCTGTAAGTTAATAAAATGAAGAATTTTATGTCGGTCATCATCATTTCCTCAGAAGATGGTTGTGGGAGGAGACTTCTGCTTCCTATGATTGACATATGACTCTTGAGATCACATGACAGTCAGGGGGAGTGGTTTGATATTACCCAGTGCGGGTGGACATGGCTGGTCAGCATCAGCTCTTGTCTTGGGTGGGGTAGTCCCTTATAGCCATGGCAATCCTACCTCCCCCAGATCAGGCACGGCTATGACTGACTGGTGACCCCCCTCTATGGCGTCCATATTCCCTAATAGGACATCGGGACAGTGGTTCCTGTTTTGGTGGACTCGAGTCGTTCATTCGACTACATTTCCTGCCTGGCTTCCCCCGCTGTTTGCCGGAGGTGCCAGGGACCCGTGGCGATCAGCTGCTTTCTCAAAGGGGTTGTCTCATCAGAGAGTAACTCTGCGGGTGTCACCGAGGACCCAAATCTCCACTTTATGTCCAAATTTTTATAGCCACAATTTCTCAGTCCTTCCGCCAGCAGTTATGGTGCCAGGCTTGTATAGTTCCTGATGGGCATTGTCATGATTATGAACTGGAGATATTTCTGGGCAATGGTTCCTGGATGGCGACTGTAAAGTGAGACTTTGGGGTGCTGTAAAGGGGGCTAACTCTGGGCAAAAGCTAAATTTACAGTCAGATCCTGATTAGATGCTACAGGCGGTTACATGGGTGGCATGGCTCCAGTCTGTTGCAGGAGCGCATAACAATGGTGCCAAGATGTCAGGAGTTAGATGGGCAGATCAGGCATCAAGTAAGAACCACTTTAGGATAATGGGGGAGGGGGTCATGGAGGAAGTATAAATGAAGTCATTACGAGTCCGTCCACTGGGACCACCACCGATCCCAAGAACTTACCAGTGCCGACTGTAAATAGGGAAGTGGCGGTACATGGGGGTCACTCCTCAGTGAAGTGAATGGTTCTGTAATATTCAGGAGAAGGTGACCGCCCACAAATGTTCACTTCTCCGCTAGCTAGGCAGATGCTGGGAGTTGTAGTGATGGTCACGTTGGTTGTCAACCAGCTGTGGGTGGAGTTATCATACGACGGCTGGGGTCAATCGGGATCCCTATAAAAATGAGCGAGGAACAAAATAACTCCGGCCGAAGGATAGACCCGCCATCCCGTTACTGAAGAGGATGCGCTCTCATCAAGGGGGTGTGGCACTATCTACATGGACACTGAGGCACTATACAGGGGCACTATCTACATGGGCACTGTGTCACTATCTACAAGGGCACTGGCACTAGGGGCAGCTAAGGGGGCATTATACTGTATGGGGGCATTATACTGTATGGGGGAATTTGTTCATTATACTGCATGGGAGAATATGTGTGGGCATTATACTGTAAGGGTGCATCTATGGGGCATTATACTGTATGGTGGCAGCTAGAGGGCATTATACTGTGTGGGCCAGCTATTTCGCATTATACTGTGTGGGGGCAGCTATTTGGCATTATACTGTGTGGGGGCAGCTAGAGGGCATTATACTGTACGGTGGCAGCTAGAGGGCATTATAATGTATGGTGGCAGCTAGAGGGCATTATACTGTATGGTGGCAGCTAGAGGGCATTATAATGTATGGTGGCAGCTAGAGGGCATTATACTGTATGGTGGCAGCTAGAGGGCATTATACTGTGTGGTGGCAGCTACAGGGCATTATACTGTATGGTGGCAGCTACAGGGCATTATACTGTATGGTGGCAGCTAGAGGGCATTATACTGTATGGTGGCAGCTAGAGGGCATTATACTGTATGGGCCAGCTATTTGGCATTATACTGTGTGGAGGCAGCTATGGGGCATTATACTGTGTGGGGGAATTTGGTGATTATACTGCATGGGAGAATATGTGTGGGGATTATACTGTAAGGGTGCATCTATGGGGCATTATACTGTATGGTGGCAGCTAGAGGGCATTATACTGTGTGGGCCAGCTATTTCGCATTATACTGTGTGGGGGCAGCTATTTGGCATTATACTGTGTGGGGGCAGCTAGAGGGCATTATACTGTATGGTGGCAGCTAGAGGGCATTATACTGTGTGGGGGCAGCTAGAGGGCATTATACTGTGTGGGGGCAGCTAGAGGACATTATACTGTGTGGGGGCAGCTAGAGGGCATTATACTGTATGGTGGCAACTACAGGGCATTATACTGTGTGGGGGCAGCTAGAGGGCATTATACTGTGTGGGAGCAGCTATGGGTCAGTATACTGTGTTGAGGCAGCTAGAGGACATTATACTGTGTGGGGGCAGCTATGGGGCATTATACTGTGTGGTGGCAACTACAGGGCATTATACTGTATGGTGGCAGCTAGAGGGCATTATACTGTGTGGGGGCAGCTAGAGGACATTATACTGTGTGGGGGCAGCTACAGGGCATTATACTGTATGGTGGCAACTACAGGGCATTATACTGTGTGGGGGCAGCTAGAGGGCATTATACTGTGTGGGGGCAGCTATGGGTCAGTATACTGTATGGTGGCAGCTACAGGGCATTATACTGTGTGGAGGCAGCTATGGGGCATTATACTGTGTGGTGGCAACTACAGGGCATTATACTGTATGGTGGCAGCTAGAGGGCATTATACTGTGTGGGGGCAGCTAGAGGACATTATACTGTGTGGGGGCAGCTACAGGGCATTATACTGTATGATGGCAACTACAGGGCATTATACTGTGTGGGGGCAGCTATGGGTCAGTATACTGTATGGTGGCAGCTACAGGGCATTATACTGTGTGGAGGCAGCTAGAGGACATTATACTGTGTGGGGGCAGCTACGGGGCATTATACTGTGTGGGGGCAGCTATGGGGCATTATACTGTGTGGGGGCAGCTAGAGGGCATTATACTGTATGGTGGCAGCTAGAGGGCATTATAATGTATGGTGGCAGCTACAGGGCATTATACTGTATGGTGGCAGCTAGAGGGCATTATACTGTATGGGGGCAGCTAGAGGGCATTATACTGTATGGTGGCAGCTAGAGGGCATTATACTGTGTGGGGGCAGCTAGAGGACATTATACTGTGTGGGGGCAGCTACAGAGCATTATACTGTATGGTGGCAACTACAGGGCATTATACTGTGTGGGGGCAGCTAGAGGGCATTATACTGTGTGGGGGCAGCTATGGGTCAGTATACTGTATGGTGGCAGCTACAGGGCATTATACTGTGTGGAGGCAGCTAGAGGACATTATACTGTGTGGGGGCAGCTACAGGGCATTATACTGTATGATGGCAACTACAGGGCATTATACTGTGTGGGGGCAGCTATGGGTCAGTATACTGTATGGTGGCAGCTACAGGGCATTATACTGTGTGGGGGCAGCTAGAGGACATTATACTGTGTGGGGGCAGCTACGGGGCATTATACTGTGTGGGGGCAGCTATGGGGCATTATACTGTGTGGGGGCAGCTAGAGGGCATTATACTGTATGGTGGCAGCTAGAGGGCATTATAATGTATGGTGGCAGCTACAGGGCATTATACTGTATGGTGGCAGCTAGAGGGCATTATACTGTATGGGGGCAGCTAGAGGGCATTATACTGTATGGTGGCAGCTAGAGGGCATTATACTGTGTGGGGGCAGCTAGAGGACATTATACTGTGTGGGGGCAGCTACAGAGCATTATACTGTATGGTGGCAACTACAGGGCATTATACTGTGTGGGGGCAGCTAGAGGGCATTATACTGTGTGGGGGCAGCTATGGGTCAGTATACTGTATGGTGGCAGCTACAGGGCATTATACTGTGGAGGCAGCTAGAGGACATTATACTGTATGGTGGCAACTACAGGGCATTATACTGTATGGTGGCAGCTAGAGGGCATTATACTGTGTGGGGGCAGCTAGAGGACATTATACTGTGTGGGGGCAGCTACAGGGCATTATACTGTACGGTGGCAACTACAGGGCATTATACTGTGTGGGGGCAGCTATGGGTCAGTATACTGTATGGTGGCAGCTACAGGGCATTATACTGTGTGGAGGCAGCTAGAGGACATTATACTGTATGGTGGCAGCTACAGGGCATTATACTGTGTGGAGGCAGCTAGAGGGCATTATACTGTGTGGGGGCAGCTATGGGTCAGTATACTGTATGGTGGCAGCTACAGGGCATTATACTGTGTGGAGGCAGCTAGAGGACATTATACTGTATGGTGGCAGCTACAGGGCATTATACTGTGTGGAGGCAGCTAGAGGACATTATACTGTGTGGGGGCAGCTATGGGGCATTATACTGTGTGGGGGCAGCTATGGGGCATTATACTGTGTGGGGGCAGCTACAGGGCATTATACTGTATGGTGGCAGCTAGAGGGCATTATAATGTATGGTGGCAGCTACAGGGCATTATACTGTATGGTGGCAGCTATGGGGCATTATACTGTGTGGGGGCAGCTAGAGGGCATTATACTGTATGGTGGCAGCTAGAGGGCATTATACTGTGTGGTGGCAGCTACAGGGCATTATACTGTGTGGAAGGCACTATGGGAGCATGATACTGTGGGGGCTGAATCGGGAATGTATGGGTGGGGATTGGATGGGATTAGGGGCGTGGCTTCAAAGACAAACAAATATTGCCCTCTTTGTAATACATGAAAGTTGGGAGGTATGTGTCAGTACTGCAAGGAAGTGCTGCGGACTCATACTTCTGCTGACCAGTGGTGGTCCTGGGTGTAGGACCGCCACTCTTCACACAATAATGGCCTATCCTGAGGTTATACAATGTATGTAAGCTCTCGAAAAAAAACAAAAAACATAACCCTTTACGTCTAAGGCCTCGTGCCCACTTCAGTTATTTTCGGCAGGGTGCTATCCGTTTTTTTAACGGATAGCACCCTGACACCTTCATTTCAATGGGGCCATTGCTTCAACGGAACCGTGTTGCCGTTCCGTAAAATATAGGACAGGACCTACTCCTGTCCGTTTTGACGGAAGAGTCTCGGCCTTTTCATTGATTTAGTCCGTGAAACAGTGGCCTGAACACGGAAGCCATCCGTGTGTGGTCTGTGTTTCACGGATCCGTCATTAACGGCCGTATGACGGCCAACAGAAGTTTGCATGAGGCCTAATGCACACGACCGTGTGTGCCGCCCCAGGCCATGTCCTATCTTTCCACAGATCGGGAAAGTCAGGTCCGTTTTCACTGACCCCATTCACCTGCTAAAGAGAATGGGTCCGTGAAAACTATCGGGTGCCACTCGGATGCTGTGAAAAACAGCCCGAATGGCACTCACTCGTGTGCGACGGGCATAAACCCGCTGCCTAATACTGGTAATGAAACCATAACGATCAGTTCCACAGCAGGCTGTAAAATGAGACAGTCTAGACTACAGTCTGTTGTATTGACATCTAGTGGTCAATATTAATACTACACTATATTACAGTAGTGCCGAATTATCAGACTTGCTGATTTATTTGATGGTAGACTAAATACATGTTGCTGTAGTGATCATACTAACAAATTGTAATTATGTTATTATTATGATTATTATTATCATCATCATTATTATTATTATTAATGGCTGTCATTATTAGTTGCTGTACTAGTGTAAAAATATTTTATTATGTTTTATATTATGGTTATTTTCCAGGAACATTCCGCCATCTTTGTACTCTTATTACCTTACACAAAGAAAACTACTTCCGTTGCTGCCATGTTACTACACTCATATTTCCTAATACATTCACGGACGTCGTATCCGGCCATCTTTGTACACCCATTACTGGGACTGTAGATATAATACTAACGATAAGTAGTTATAGTATATTATAATCATCATTATTAATCGCTGTTATTAGTAGTGGTCATATTTGAGTATGTTTAATATAGTTATTTTCACCATCATTGTACTCCCATTCCCTTACACACAGAATACTACTTCCGTTTCTGCCATGTTACTACACTAATATTTCCTAATACGATCGCTGACGTCGTATCGGACATCTTTGTACACCCTTTAGTGGGACTGTTGCGCACTTTGCGGTCCTTTTTCTACACTCCTATTGTCCGCCGTTCTCTTACGTCATCTGTTAGCGCGGGTCTTTGTCCGCCATATTGGTGCTCCGGAAGTCCCGCGTTGTTTCTCGCCGGCTCCTCCCCTCTCTCCCGGCAGAACTGAGAATCATGGCGGCGGTGAAGATGATGAGTCCTGGAGCTGCGGCTCTGACCGGTGGAGACCCTGTGGAGATGGACTGGATGACCCGGGAAGTGACCACCGGGGTGAGTGCGGGTTAGAGGGACGTAAGTGTCAGGCAGGTGGAGCAGGCGAGGCCGAGAGAAGCCTGGTAACTGGGCCGGTGATGCAGCAGATTTGGTGCGGGCGGCTTGTGTCTGGATGAGCGTCACATGGCTGTCACCCAGCTCTCCCGGGATCCTGAATAGTAAATGTACCAAGTTATATAGGGCAGGAGGAGCTACAGAGCACCCAGCTCTCCTGGATACTGCATAGTAAATATACCAAGTCATACAGGACAGGAGGAGCTACAGAGCACCCAGCTCTCCTGGATACTGCATAGTAAATATACCAAGTCATACAGGACAGGAGGAGCTACAGAGCACCCAGCTCTCCTGGGATCCTGCATAGTAAATATACCATGTCATACAGGACTGGAGGAGCTACAGTGCACCCAGCTCTCCCGGGATCCTGCATAGTAAATATACCAAGTCATACAGGACAGGAGGAGCTACAGAGCACCCAGCTCTCCCAGGATCCTGCATAGAAAATATACAAAGTCATACAGGACAGGAGGAGCTACAGAGCACCCAGCTCTTCTGGATCCTGCATAGTAAATATACCAAGTCATATAGGACAGGAGGAGCTACAGAGCACCCAGCTCTACTGGATCCTGCATAGTAAATATACCAAGTCAAACAGGACAGGAGGAGCTACAGAGCACCCAGGATCCTGCATAGTAAATATACCAAGTCAAACAGGACAGGAGGAGCTACAGAGCACCCAGCTCTCCCGGATCCTGCATAGTAAATCTTCCTGGTTATGGAGTGATATGTGGGGTATGTGTCACTGCATAGATACATACATGGACTTCTCTTTCAGGAGCACTGAAAAGCTGAGTGACAACCATTATGCCGCCGTTGCAGCTGCCATGGGGTGATCACCCGGGTTCCTCGTTGTATGTTGTCCCCCCTCATATATTGCGGCATGACTAGGCAGATTTGCCATTGAAGGACCTGGATAAGCTGGATGACAACCCCCAGGAGAGCGGTACTGGTGGTCATATTGGTAGTCACCCAGCTTTCCCCAAGCCCTGAATGGTGAGCAGCACCAAGGTCTGACCGCTGTAAATATGCCTGCTGTGATGCATTGTAGGAGATGTAGTGTTACACTAAATCTACGTCTCCCATAAGGCAATGCAACAGAGTACAGTGGGGTAATGGGGTTCAGCTACAGTTAGAGCTGCATTTGTGAGCACCATGCTGATAGCTACCAATGACAAGTGTAAATGCAGCTCTTGGTGTGACTGGAGTAAAATATATGTAAGATCAGAATGGGGACTGCAGCTCTGGGTCTGACTGGAGGATAAGGCTATGTTCACACTCAGCGTTATCAGGTGTTTTTCAGGGTGTAAACGCCTCAAATTAGGGAAATGCCTCCAAACATCTGCCCATTGATTTCAACAAGAAAAACGGGGTTTCGTTCAGACGGGACATTTTTTTTACACGGCTGTTTGAAAAAACGGCGCTAAAAAAAAAAAAAAAAGGCCCCGTAAAAAGAAGCGCAAGTCACTTCTCGGGGCATTTTTTTAGCTAATTTTCATTGTCATTAGAAAAATGGCTCCAAAAACGGGCGTAAAAAAAGTTTGCGTTCATAAACCGCTGAAAATCAGAGGCAGCGTTCCCTTGACAAGCGCTCCATATTTTACAGCCGTCTTTACTTTAGCGTGTGAACATACCCTAAGACATGATTCAATAGTAGAATGGTAACTGCAGCTCTGGATGTGACTGGAGTATATAACAGTAGACTGGTGACTGCAGCTCTGGATGTGAATGGAGTATATAACAGTAGACTGCTGACTGCAGCTCTGGATGTGACTGGAGTATATAACAGTAGACTGGTGACTGCAGCTCTGGATGTGACTGGAGTATATAACAGTAGACTGGTGACTGCAGCTCTGGATGTGAATGGAGTATATAACAGTAGACTGCTGACTGCAGCTCTGGATGTGAATGGAGTATATAACAGTAGACTGGTGACTGCCGCTCTGGATGTGAATGGAGTATATAACAGTAGACTGGTGACTGCCGCTCTGGATGTGAATGGAGTATATAACAGTAGACTGGTGACTGCAGCTCTGGATGTGAATGGAGTATATAACAGTAGACTGGTGACTGCCACTCTGGATGTGAATGGAGTATATAACAGTAGACTGGTGACTGCAGCTCTGGATGTGACTAGAGTATGATTTGCTGTGTTATAATGATGTAGTAGACTTTATGGTGCGGTTTCTCTCTGCAGACGACGATCATGGCGGTGGAGTTTGATGGCGGTGTGGTTATCGGTGCTGACTCTAGGACCACCACTGGGTATGTGTACACGCTGGAGGAGTGGGCCGTACCACAATAGAGGGGGGGGGGGTAATGCATGCACCTACCCTACATAAGTCAGCGGTTCATAGAGGGATCACATGACCATGCAGTCATCCTCATGGTAAATCACATGATTAGCTGCAGCTAACCACGCTCTTCTGACTGACTCCTCCCACTAGGGAAGTATTCACACCCCAGCTCTATGCCCGGGAGTCACTCACTGCCGCGTCTCTACCAACCATGGAGCTGTCCAGTTACCCATCATGCATCGGGGGATGTTTGATGGTGTAGTATACGGATGATGAGAGTAGTTGTTGTTTCCTCTCCGCAGGGCGTACATCGCTAACAGAGTCACGGACAAGCTCACCCCTGTACACGACCGGATCTTCTGCTGTCGCTCCGGCAGCGCCGCCGACACTCAGGCCATCGCTGATGCCGTCACCTACCAGCTGGGATTCCACAGGCAAGAACACGCCCCGCCCCCTTCACTGCGCAATCTGGGTGGAGGGGTCATCATGGCCGTAATAACAGGCCTCACTATTCTATTATATCCATGTGCCCTGATATGTCATATACAAAGGGGTCGTCCTCGGTGGACTTTTCCTTTAAGAGATTTGCTTCTTCCACAGTTTAAGCTCCGCCCTTTCCTATATTTTATGTGACTGCCACTTTAAGTGTTAAAGGGAGACTTCCTAAAAAAAATTAAGCTGAGGCCTGTAACATAATCTTGGCCCAGATGGCACTTCCCAGCCCTTCTCTCCACACATTAGGGGCTGTATAGAGAATATAAAGGGGGTCCTGTACTTCTTGGAGAATTTCCTAGTGGTGGATGAGTAGTTCCCCTTTAAGAATGTGTGATGAATGGTCTTCTGTCCTCTAGTAATGAGCTGTGTGTCACTGGACCCTGTAGTGAAGTTCCCCTTTAAGTTGTGGTCTTGTCTCCCACAGCATTGAGCTGGGCACCCTGCCCCTCGTCCACACAGCCGCCAATCTCTTCAAGGAGATGTGCTACAAGTACCGCGAGGAACTGATGGCCGGGATCATCGTAGCCGGATGGGACCAGAGGAAAGGGGGGCAGGTAAGAAACGAGACCCCTCCCCTGTATAACCCCCCTCCCCAGTCTCCAACAGAGAGATGGATATATATAATGTATGTGTCTGTTTTGTAGGTGTACACGGTGCCCATGGGAGGGATGATGGTTCACCAGCCGTTCTCCATAGGCGGCTCCGGCAGCTCCTACATCTACGGCTTTGTGGATTCTACATACAAGACGGGAATGACAAAGGAGGAGTGTCTGAAATTCACAGCAAACGGTAAGATCATGTGACCACAGGACTGCCCCGCCCTCTGGAGGGAGGGAGATGTGTAGCCCCTCCCCTTGCCGGGTGAATGGCTCAGCCCCTTTAATGGTTTAATGTTCGTCTCTCTTGTTGCAGCTTTGGCTCTGGCGATGGAGCGGGATGGATCCAGTGGGGGTGTCATCCGTCTTGCCGCCATTACAGAAGCGGGTGTGGAGCGGCAGGTCATCCTCGGAAATGAGCTACCCCGATTTCCAGTATCGTGATGTCGCCCCATTGTTCCCTGTGCTCGCCATTATGTTTTTGTTACTAAAGTGATAATGATCTTAATAAATTCTGATGTGACGGCTCTGACTCTCAGTTCTATCAATTGTCAGGGGGCAAATACTTATCATTTGTGGAGTATGGCAGTGTTGTGTGCAGTGTGGTGGTATTAGCTGTGTGCAGTGTAGTAGTATGTGTGTAGTGTGGTGGTATTAGTTGTGTATAGTATAGTAGTATGTGTGCAGTGTTGTGGTATTAGCTGTGTACAGTATAGTAGTATGTGTGCAGTGTGGTGGTATTAGTTGTGTACAGTATAGTAGTATGTGTGTAGTGTGGTGGTATTAGTTGTGTACAGTATAGTAGTATGTGTGCAGTGTGGTGGTATTAGTTGTGTACAGTATAGTAGTGTGTGTGCAGTGTGGTGGTATTAGTTGTGTACAGTATAGTAGTATGTGTGTAGTGTGGTGGTATTAGTTGTGTACAGTATAGTAGTATGTGTGTAGTGTGGTGGTATTAGTTGTGTACAGTATAGTAGTATGTGTGCAGTGGTGGTATTAGTTGTGTATAGTAGTAGTATGTGTGCAGTGTGGTGGTATTCGTTGTGTATAGTATAGTAGTAGTATGTGTGCAGTGTGGTGGTATTAGTTGTGTACAGTATAGTAGTGTGTGTGCAGTGTGGTGGTATTAGTTGTGTACAGTATAGTAGTATGTGTGCAGTGTGGTGGTATTAGTTGTGTACAGTATAGTAGTAGTATGTGTGCAGTGTGGTGGTATTAGTGGTGTACAGTGTAGTAGTAGTAGTAGTAGTATGTGTGCAGTGTGGTGGTATTAGCTGTGTACAGTATAGTAATATGTGTGCAGTGTGGTGGTATTAGTTGTGTACAGTATAGTAGTATGTGTGTAGTGTGGTGGTATTAGTTGTGTACAGTATAGTAGTATGTGTGCAGTGTGGTGGTATTAGTTGTGTACAGTATAGTAGTATGTGTGCAGTGTGGTGGTATTAGCTGTGTACAGTATAGTAGTATGTGTGCAGTGTGGTGGTATTAGTTGTGTACAGTATAGTAGTAGTATGTGTGCAGTGTGGTGGTATTAGTGGTGTACAGTGTAGTAGTAGTAGTAGTATGTGTGCAGTGTGGTGGTATTAGCTGTGTACAGTATAGTAATATGTGTGCAGTGTGGTGGTATTAGTTGTGTACAGTATAGTAGTAGTATGTGTGCAGTGTGGTGGTATTAGTTGTGTACAGTATAGTAGTATGTGTGCAGTGTGGTGGTATTAGCTGTGTACAGTATAGTAGTATGTGTGCAGTGTGGTGGTATTAGTTGTGTACAGTATAGTAGTAGTATGTGTGCAGTGTGGTGGTATTAGTGGTGTACAGTGTAGTAGTAGTAGTAGTAGTATGTGTGCAGTGGTGGTATTAGTTGTGTATAGTAGTAGTATGTGTGCAGTGTGGTGGTATTAGCTGTGTGCAGTATAGTAGTAGTATGTGTGCAGTGTGGTGGTATTAGTTGTGTACAGTATAGTAGTATGTGTGCAGTGTGGTGGTATTAGTGGTGTACAGTGTAGTAGTAGTAGTATGTGTGCAGTGGTGGTATTAGCTGTGTGCAGTATAGTAGTAGTATGTGTGTAGTGTGGTGGTATTAGTTGTGTACAGTATAGTAGTATGTGTGCAGTGTGGTGGTATTAGTTGTGTACAGTATAGTAGTAGTATGTGTGCAGTGTGGTGGTCTTAGTTGTGTACAGTATAGTAGTATGTGTGCAGTGTGGTGGTATTAGCTGTGTACAGTATAGTAGTGTGTGTGCAGTGTGGTGGTATTAGCTGTGTGCAGTATAGTAGTATGTGTGCAGTGTGATGGTATTAGGTGTGTACAGTATAGTAGTAGTATGTGTGCAGTGTGGTGGTATTAGCTGTGTGCAGTATAGTAGTAGTAGTAGTATGTGTGCAGTGTGGTGGTATTGGTGTACAGTGTAGTAGTAGTATGTGTGCAGTGGTGGTATTAGTTGTGTACAGTATAGTAGTATGTGTGCAGTGTGGTGGTATTAGTTGTGTACAGTATAGTAGTATGTGTGCAGTGTGGTGGTATTAGTTGTGTGCAGTATAGTAGTATGTGTGCAGTGTGATGGTATTAGGTGTGTACAGTATAGTAGTAGTATGTGTGCAGTGTGGTGGTATTAGCTGTGTGCAGTATAGTAGTAGTATGTGTGCAGTGTGGTGGTATTAGTGGTGTACAGTGTAGTAGTAGTAGTATGTGTGCAGTGGTGGTATTAGTTGTGTACAGTATAGTAGTATGTGTGCAGTGTGGTGGTATTAGTTGTGTACAGTATAGTAGTATGTGTGCAGTGTGGTGGTATTAGTTGTGTACAGTATAGTATTCAACAGAAATTGTACTTGAAGCATAAGTCAAACCATCAGGTATGACATAGTATATCAGAAAACCAAAAATATACCTGATGTAACAAATAACACCACGTAGGCAAAAATAAAATATATAAATCTTTATTACCCCATACGGGAAAAGTTACCCACAAAAAACACATCTAAAATACAAAAAACTAAAAACACCCCAGAAAGGAATGTGTATCACGTCCTATGGAAATGACCATATAATGTAGCAGGATAATAGCATGAGACATATAAGTAAGTAGCCACAGGATCCAATGTCAAAAATAATGGCAAAATATGACTCAAAATAATGCAATGTATCAAGTTCTACAAACTAGGTATCTAAGTAGATAGTCATTTACCCAAAGTGGACATGATAGGAAACACACTCCGATCCAAGGACCACCTCGACGCGCGTTTCGCTTCCTTCGTCAGGCTTGGTTTTCTGTGTACAGTATAGTAGTAGTATGTGTGCAGTGTGGTGGTATTAGTTTTGTACAGTATAGTAGTAGTAGTATGTGTGCAGTGTGGTGGTATTAGTTGTGTACAGTATAGTAGTATGTGTGCAGTGTGGTGGTATTAGCTGTGTACAGTATAGTAGTGTGTGTGCAGTGTGGTGGTATTAGCTGTGTGCAGTATAGTAGTATGTGTGCAGTTGATGGTATTAGGTGTGTACAGTATAGTAGTAGTATGTGTGCAGTGTGGTGGTATTAGCTGTGTATAGTAGTATGTGTGCAGTGTGGTGGTATTAGTGGTGTGCAGTGTAGTAGTAGTAGTAGTATGTGTGCAGTATAGTAGTAGTATGTGTGCAGTGTGGTGGTATTAGTGGTGTACAGTATAGTAGTATGTGTGCAGTGTGGTGGTGTTAGTTGTGTACAGTCCAGTAGTATGTGTGCAGTGTGGTGGTGTTAGTTGTGTGCAGTGTGGTGGTGGTAGTTGTGTGCAGTGTGGTGGTATTAGTTGTGTACAGTATAGTAGTAGTATGTGTGCAGTGTGGTGGTGGTGGTAGTTGTGTGCAGTGTAGTAGTATGTGTGGAGTGTGGTGGTATTAGTTGTGTACAGTATAGTAGTATGTGTGCAGTGTGGTGGTGGTAGTTGTGTGCAGTGTAGTAGTATGTGTGGAGTGTGGTGGTATTAGCTGTGTACAGTATAGTAGTAGTATGTGTGCAGTGTGGTGGTATTAGTTGTGTACAGTATAGTGGTATGTGTGCAGTGTGGTGGCATTAGTTGTGTACAGTATAGTAGTATGTGTGCAGTGTGGTGGTATTAGTTGTGTACAGTATAGTAGTATGTGTGGAGTGTGGTGGTATTAGTTGTGTACAGTATAGTAGTATGTGTGCAGTGTGGTGGTATTAGCTGTGTACAGTATAGTAGTAGTATGTGTGCAGTATGGTGGTATTAGCTGTGTACAGTATAGTAGTATGTGTGCAGTGTGGTGGTGGTGGTGGTAGTTGTGTGCAGTGTAGTAGTAGTAGTATGTGTGCAGTGTGGTGGTATTAGCTGTGTACAGTATAGTAGTATGTGTGCAGTGTGGTGGTGGTAGTTGTGTGCAGTGTAGTAGTAGTAGTAGTAGTATGTGTGCAGTGTGGTGGTATTAGTTGTGTACAGTATAGTAGTGTGTGTGCAGTGTGGTGGTATTAGTTGTGTACAGTATAGTAGTATGTGTGCAGTGTGGTGGTATTAGTTGTGTACAGTATAGTGGTATGTGTGCAGTGTGGTGGCATTAGTTGTGTACAGTATAGTAGTATGTGTGCAGTGTGGTGGTATTAGTTGTGTACAGTATAGTAGTATGTGTGGAGTGTGGTGGTATTAGTTGTGTACAGTATAGTAGTATGTGTGCAGTGTGGTGGTATTAGCTGTGTACAGTATAGTAGTAGTATGTGTGCAGTATGGTGGTATTAGCTGTGTACAGTATAGTAGTATGTGTGCAGTGTGGTGGTGGTGGTGGTAGTTGTGTGCAGTGTAGTAGTAGTAGTAGTAGTAGTAGTATGTGTGCAGTATGGTGGTATTAGCTGTGTACAGTATAGTAGTATGTGTGCAGTGTGGTGGTGGTGGTGGTAGTTGTGTGCAGTGTAGTAGTAGTAGTAGTATGTGTGCAGTGTGGTGGTATTAGTTGTGTACAGTATAGTAGTATGTGTGCAGTGTGGTGGTATTAGTTGTGTACAGTACAGTAGTATGTGTGCAGTGTGGTGGTATTAGTTGTGTAGAGTACAATAGTATGTGTGCAGTGTGGTGGTATTAGTTGTGTACAGTATAGTAGTATGTGTGTAGTGTGGTGGTGGTAGTTGTGTGCAGTGTGGTGGTATTAGCTGTGTGCAATATAGTAGTATGTGTGTAGTGTGGTGGTATTAGTTGTGTACAGTATAGTAGTATGTGTGCAGTGTGGTGGTATTAGTTGTGTACAGTATAGTAGTATGTGTGTAGTGTGGTGGTATTAGTTGTGTACAGTATAGTAGTATGTGTGCAGTGTGGTGGTGGTAGTTGTGTGCAGTGTAGTAGTAGTATGTGTGCAGTGTGGTGGTGTTAGTTGTGTACAGTATAGTAGTATGTGTGCAGTGTGGTGGTATTAGTTGTGTACAGTATAGTAGTAATATGTGTGCAGTGTGGTGGTATTAGTTGTGTACAGTATAGTAGTATGTGCAGTGTGGTGGTATTAGTTGTGTACAGTATAGTAGTAGTATGTGTGCAGTGTGGTGGTGGTGGTGGTAGTTGTGTGCAGTGTAGTAGTATGTGGAGTGTGGTGGTATTAGTTGTGTACAGTATAGTAGTAGTATGTGTGCAGTGTGGTGGTGGTGGTGGTGGTAGTTGTGTGCAGTGTAGTAGTATGTGTGGAGTGTGGTGGTATTAGCTGTGTACAGTATAGTAGTAGTATGTGTGCAGTGTGGTGGTATTAGTTGTGTACAGTATAGTGGTATGTGTGCAGTGTGGTGGTATTAGCTGTGTACAGTATAGTAGTATGTGTGCAGTGTGGTGGTATTAGTTGTGTACAGTATAGTAGTAGTATGTGTGCAGTGTGGTGGTAGTTGTGTATAGTATAGTAGTAATATGTGTGCAGTGTGGTGGTATTAGTTGTGTACAGTATAGTAGTATGTGTGCAGTGTGGTGGTATTAGCTGTGCTGTATAGTAGTAGTGTGTGCAGTGTGGTGGTATTAGTTGTGTACTGTATAGTAGTATGTGTGCAGTGTGGTATTAGTTGTGTACAGTATAGTAGTATTTTGTGTGCAGTGTGGTGGTAGTTGTGTACAGTATAGTAGTATGTGTGCAGTGTGGTGGTATTAGTTGTGTACAGTATAGTAGTAGTATGTGTGCAGTGTGGTGGTATTAGTTGTGTACAGTATAGTAGTATGTGTGCAGTGTGGTGGCATTAGTTGTGTACAGTACAGTAGTATGTGTGCAGTGTGGTGGTGGTGGTGGTAGTTGTGTGCAGTGTAGTAGTAGTAGTAGTAGTAGTAGTAGTAGTATGTGTGCAGTGTGGTGGTATTAGCTGTGTACAGTATAGTAGTATGTGTGCAGTGTGGTGGTGGTAGTTGTGTGCAGTGTAGTAGTAGTAGTAGTAGTAGTAGTAGTAGTATGTGTGCAGTGTGGTGGTATTAGTTGTGTACAGTATAGTAGTATGTGTGCAGTGTGGTGGTATTAGTTGTGTACAGTAGTATGTGTGCAGTGTGGTGGTATTAGTTGTGTAGAGTACAATAGTATGTGTGCAGTGTGGTGGTATTAGTTGTGTACAGTATAGTAGTATGTGTGTAGTGTGGTGGTGGTAGTTGTGTGCAGTGTGGTGGTATTAGCTGTGTGCAATATAGTAGTATGTGTGTAGTGTGGTGGTATTAGTTGTGTACAGTATAGTAGTATGTGTGCAGTGTGGTGGTATTAGTTGTGTACAGTATAGTAGTATGTGTGTAGTGTGGTGGTATTAGTTGTGTACAGTATAGTAGTATGTGTGCAGTGTGGTGGTGGTAGTTGTGTGCAGTGTAGTAGTAGTATGTGTGCAGTGTGGTGGTGTTAGTTGTGTACAGTATAGTAGTATGTGTGCAGTGTGGTGGTATTAGTTGTGCACAGTATAGTAGTAATATGTGTGCAGTGTGGTGGTATTAGTTGTGTACAGTATAGTAGTATGTGCAGTGTGGTGGTATTAGTTGTGTACAGTATAGTAGTAGTATGTGTGCAGTGTGGTGGTGGTGGTGGTAGTTGTGTGCAGTGTAGTAGTATGTGGAGTGTGGTGGTATTAGTTGTGTACAGTATAGTAGTAGTATGTGTGCAGTGTGGTGGTGGTGGTGGTGGTGGTGGTAGTTGTGTGCAGTGTAGTAGTATGTGTGGAGTGTGGTGGTATTAGCTGTGTACAGTATAGTAGTAGTATGTGTGCAGTGTGGTGGTATTAGTTGTGTACAGTATAGTGGTATGTGTGCAGTGTGGTGGTATTAGTTGTGTACAGTATAGTAGTATGTGTGCAGTGTGGTGGTATTAGTTGTGTACAGTATAGTAGTAGTATGTGTGCAGTGTGGTGGTAGTTGTGTATAGTATAGTAGTAATATGTGTGCAGTGTGGTGGTATTAGTTGTGTACAGTATAGTAGTATGTGTGCAGTGTGGTGGTATTAGCTGTGCTGTATAGTAGTAGTGTGTGCAGTGTGGTGGTATTAGTTGTGTACTGTATAGTAGTATGTGTGCAGTGTGGTATTAGTTGTGTACAGTATAGTAGTATTTTGTGTGCAGTGTGGTGGTAGTTGTGTACAGTATAGTAGTATGTGTGCAGTGTGGTGGTATTAGTTGTGTACAGTATAGTAGTAGTATGTGTGCAGTGTGGTGGTATTAGTTGTGTACAGTATAGTAGTATGTGTGCAGTGTGGTGGCATTAGTTGTGTACAGTACAGTAGTATGTGTGCAGTGTGGTGGTATTAGTTGTGTACAGTATAGTCGTGGTATGTGTGCAGTGTGGTGGTATTAGTTGTGTACAGTATAGTAGTATGTGTGCAGTGTGGTGGTATTAGTTGTGTACAGTATAGTAGTAGTATGTGTGCAGTGTGGTGGTGGTGGTAGTTGTGTGCAGTGTAGTAGTATGTGTGGAGTGTGGTGGTATTAGTTGTGTACAGTATAGTAGTAGTATGTGTGCAGTGTGGTGGTGGTGGTGGTGGTGGTGGTGGTGGTGGTGGTAGTTGTGTGCAGTGTAGTAGTATGTGTGGAGTGTGGTGGTATTAGCTGTGTACAGTATAGTAGTATGTGTGCAGTTTGGTGGTATTAGTTGTGTACAGTATAGTAGTATGTGTGCAGTGTGGTGGTATTATCTGTGTACAGTATAGTAGTATGTGTGCAGTGTGGTGGTGTTAGTTGTGTATAGTATAGTAGTAATATGTGTGCAGTGTGGTGGTATTAGTTGTGTACAGTATAGTCGTGGTATGTGTGCAGTGTGGTGGTATTAGTTGTGTACAGTATAGTAGTATGTGTGCAGTGTGGTGGTATTAGTTGTGTACAGTATAGTAGTATGTGTGCAGTGTGGTGGTATTGTGTACAGTACAGTAGTATGTGTGCAGTGTGGTGGTATTGTGTACAGTACAGTAGTATGTGTGCAGTGTGGTGGTATTAGTTGTGTACAATATAGTAGAATGTGTGCAGTGTGGTGGTATTAGTTGTGTACAGTACAGTAGTATGTGTGCAGTGTGGTGGTATTAGTTGTGTACAGTATAGTAGTAGTATATGTGCAGTGTGGTGGTATTAGTTGTGTACAGTATAGTAGTATGGGTGCAGTGTGGTGGTATTAGCTGTATACAGTATAGTAGTGTGTGTGTGTGCAGTGTGGTGGTATTAGTTGTGTACAGTATAGTAGTAGTATGTGTGCAGTATGGTGGTATTAGCTGTGTACAGTATAGTAGTATGTGTGCAGTGTGGTGGTGGTGGTGGTGGTGGTAGTTGTGTGCAGTGTAGTAGTAGTATGTGTGCAGTGTGGTGGTATTAGTTGTGTACAGTATAGTAGTATGTGTGCAGTGTGGTGGTATTAGTTGTGTACAGTATAGTAGTATGTGTGCAGTGTGGTGGTATTAGCTGTGTACAGTATAGTAGTATGTGTGCAGTGTGGTGGTGGTAGTTGTGTGCAGTGTAGTAGTATGTGTGCAGTGTGGTGGTATTAGTTGTGTACAGTATAGTAGTATGTGTGCAGTGTGGTGGTATTAGTTGTGTACAGTATAGTAGTATGTGTGCAGTGTGGTGGTATTGTGTACAGTACAGTACAGTAGTATGTGTGCAGTGTGGTGGTATTGTGTACAGTACAGTAGTATGTGTGCAGTGTGGTGGTATTAGTTGTGTACAGTATAGTAGTATGTGTGCAGTGTGGTGGTATTAGTTGTGTACAGTACAGTAGTATGTGTGCAGTGTGGTGGTATTAGTTGTGTAGAGTACAATAGTATGTGTGCAGTGTGGTGGTATTAGTTGTGTACAGTATAGTAGTAGTAGTATGTGTGCAGTGTGGTGGTGGTAGTTGTGTGCAGTGTGGTGGTATTAGTTGTGTACAGTATAGTAGTATGTGTGCAGTGTGGTGGTATTAGTTGTGTACAGTATAGTAGTATGTGTGCAGTGTGGTGGTATTAGTTGTGTACAGTATAGTAGTAGTATGTGTGCAGTGTGGTGGTATTAGCTGTGTACAGTATAGTAGTATGTGTGCAGTGTGGTGGTATTAGCTGTGTACAGTATAGTCGTATGTGTGCAGTGTGGTGGTATTAGTTGTGTACAGTATAGTAGTATGTGTGTAGTGTGGTGGTATTAGCTGTGTACAGTATAGTAGTATGTGTGCAGTGTGGTGGTATTAGGTGTGTACAGTATAGTAGTAGTATGTGTGCAGTGTGGTGGTATTAGTTGTGTACAGTATAGTAGTATGTGTGCAGTGTTGTGGTATTAGCTGTGCTGTATAGTAGTAGTGTGTGCAGTGTGGTGGTATTAGTTGTGTACAGTATAGTAGTATGTGTGCATTGTGGTGGTATTAGTTGTGTACAGTATAGTAGTAGTATGTGTGCAGTGTGGTGGTAGTTGTGTATAGTATAGTAGTAATATGTGTGCAGTGTGGTGGTATTAGTTGTGTACAGTATAGTAGTATGTGTGCAGTGTGGTGGTATTAGCTGTGCTGTATAGTAGTAGTGTGTGCAGTGTGGTGGTATTAGTTGTGTACAGTATAGTAGTATGTGTGCAGTGTGGTATTAGTTGTGTACAGTATAGTAGTATTATGTGTGCAGTGTGGTGGTAGTTGTGTATAGTATAGTAGTAATATGTGTGCAGTGTGGTGGTATTAGTTGTGTACAGTATAGTAGTATGTGTGCAGTGTGATGGTATTAGTTGTGTACAGTATAGTAGTAGTATGTGTGCAGTGTGGTGGTATTAGTTGTGTACAGTATAGTAGTATGTGTGCAGTGTGGTGGCATTAGTTGTGTACAGTACAGTAGTATGTGTGCAGTGTGGTGGTATTAGTTGTGTACAGTATAGTCGTGGTATGTGTGCAGTGTGGTGGTATTAGTTGTGTACAGTATAGTAGTATGTGTGCAGTGTGGTGGTATTAGTTGTGTACAGTATAGTAGTAGTATGTGTGCAGTGTGGTGGTATTAGTGGTGTACAGTGTAGTAGTAGTAGTAGTATGTGTGCAGTGGTGGTATTAGTTGTGTATAGTAGTAGTATGTGTGCAGTGTGGTGGTATTAGCTGTGTGCAGTATAGTAGTAGTATGTGTGCAGTGTGGTGGTATTAGTTGTGTACAGTATAGTAGTATGTGTGCAGTGTGGTGGTATTAGTGGTGTACAGTGTAGTAGTAGTAGTATGTGTGCAGTGGTGGTATTAGCTGTGTGCAGTATAGTAGTAGTATGTGTGTAGTGTGGTGGTATTAGTTGTGTACAGTATAGTAGTATGTGTGCAGTGTGGTGGTATTAGTTGTGTACAGTATAGTAGTAGTATGTGTGCAGTGTGGTGGTATTAGTTGTGTACAGTATAGTAGTATGTGTGCAGTGTGGTGGTATTAGCTGTGTACAGTATAGTAGTGTGTGTGCAGTGTGGTGGTATTAGCTGTGTGCAGTATAGTAGTATGTGTGCAGTGTGATGGTATTAGGTGTGTACAGTATAGTAGTAGTATGTGTGCAGTGTGGTGGTATTAGCTGTGTGCAGTATAGTAGTAGTAGTAGTATGTGTGCAGTGTGGTGGTATTGGTGTACAGTGTAGTAGTAGTAGTAGTAGTATGTGTGCAGTGGTGGTATTAGTTGTGTACAGTATAGTAGTATGTGTGCAGTGTGGTGGTATTAGTTGTGTACAGTATAGTAGTATGTGTGCAGTGTGGTGGTATTAGTTGTGTGCAGTATAGTAGTATGTGTGCAGTGTGATGGTATTAGGTGTGTACAGTATAGTAGTAGTATGTGTGCAGTGTGGTGGTATTAGCTGTGTGCAGTATAGTAGTAGTATGTGTGCAGTGTGGTGGTATTAGTGGTGTACAGTGTAGTAGTAGTAGTATGTGTGCAGTGGTGGTATTAGTTGTGTACAGTATAGTAGTATGTGTGCAGTGTGGTGGTATTAGTTGTGTACAGTATAGTAGTATGTGTGCAGTGTGGTGGTATTAGTTGTGTACAGTATAGTATTCAACAGAAATTGTACTTGAAGCATAAGTCAAACCATCAGGTATGACATAGTATATCAGAAAACCAAAAATATACCTGATGTAACAAATAACACCACGTAGGCAAAAATAAAATATATAAATCTTTATTACCCCATACGGGAAAAGTTACCCACAAAAAACACATCTAAAATACAAAAAACTAAAAACACCCCAGAAAGGAATGTGTATCACGTCCTATGGAAATGACCATATAATGTAGCAGGATAATAGCATGAGACATATAAGTAAGTAGCCACAGGATCCAATGTCAAAAATAATGGCAAAATATGACTCAAAATAATGCAATGTATCAAGTTCTACAAACTAGTTATCTAAGTAGATAGTCATTTACCCAAAGTGGACATGATAGGAAACACACTCCGATCCAAGGACCACCTCGACGCGCGTTTCGCTTCCTTCGTCAGGTTTGGTTTTCTGTGTACAGTATAGTAGTAGTATGTGTGCAGTGTGGTGGTATTAGCTGTGTACAGTATAGTAGTATGTGTGCAGTGTGGTGGTATTAGTTTTGTACAGTATAGTAGTAGTAGTATGTGTGCAGTGTGGTGGTATTAGTTGTGTACAGTATAGTAGTATGTGTGCAGTGTGGTGGTATTAGCTGTGTACAGTATAGTAGTGTGTGTGCAGTGTGGTGGTATTAGCTGTGTGCAGTATAGTAGTATGTGTGCAGTGTGATGGTATTAGGTGTGTACAGTATAGTAGTAGTATGTGTGCAGTGTGGTGGTATTAGCTGTGTATAGTAGTATGTGTGCAGTGTGGTGGTATTAGTGGTGTGCAGTGTAGTAGTAGTAGTATGTGTGCAGTATAGTAGTAGTATGTGTGCAGTGTGGTGGTATTAGTGGTGTACAGTATAGTAGTATGTGTGCAGTGTGGTGGTGTTAGTTGTGTACAGTCCAGTAGTATGTGTGCAGTGTGGTGGTGTTAGTTGTGTGCAGTGTGGTGGTGGTAGTTGTGTGCAGTGTGGTGGTATTAGTTGTGTACAGTATAGTAGTAGTATGTGTGCAGTGTGGTGGTGGTGGTAGTTGTGTGCAGTGTAGTAGTATGTGTGGAGTGTGGTGGTATTAGTTGTGTACAGTATAGTAGTATGTGTGCAGTGTGGTGGTGGTAGTTGTGTGCAGTGTAGTAGTATGTGTGGAGTGTGGTGGTATTAGCTGTGTACAGTATAGTAGTAGTATGTGTGCAGTGTGGTGGTATTAGTTGTGTACAGTATAGTGGTATGTGTGCAGTGTGGTGGTATTAGTTGTGTACAGTATAGTAGTATGTGTGCAGTGTGGTGGTATTAGTTGTGTACAGTATAGTAGTATGTGTGGAGTGTGGTGGTATTAGTTGTGTACAGTATAGTAGTATGTGTGCAGTGTGGTGGTATTAGCTGTGTACAGTATAGTAGTAGTATGTGTGCAGTATGGTGGTATTAGCTGTGTACAGTATAGTAGTATGTGTGCAGTGTGGTGGTGGTGGTGGTAGTTGTGTGCAGTGTAGTAGTAGTAGTAGTAGTAGTATGTGTGCAGTGTGGTGGTATTAGCTGTGTACAGTATAGTAGTATGTGTGCAGTGTGGTGGTGGTAGTTGTGTGCAGTGTAGTAGTAGTAGTAGTAGTAGTAGTATGTGTGCAGTGTGGTGGTATTAGTTGTGTACAGTATAGTAGTATGTGTGCAGTGTGGTGGTATTAGTTGTGTACAGTACAGTAGTATGTGTGCAGTGTGGTGGTATTAGTTGTGTAGAGTACAATAGTATGTGTGCAGTGTGGTGGTATTAGTTGTGTACAGTATAGTAGTATGTGTGTAGTGTGGTGGTGGTAGTTGTGTGCAGTGTGGTGGTATTAGCTGTGTGCAATATAGTAGTATGTGTGTAGTGTGGTGGTATTAGTTGTGTACAGTATAGTAGTATGTGTGCAGTGTGGTGGTATTAGTTGTGTACAGTATAGTAGTATGTGTGTAGTGTGGTGGTATTAGTTGTGTACAGTATAGTAGTATGTGTGCAGTGTGGTGGTGGTAGTTGTGTGCAGTGTAGTAGTAGTATGTGTGCAGTGTGGTGGTGTTAGTTGTGTACAGTATAGTAGTATGTGTGCAGTGTGGTGGTATTAGTTGTGTACAGTATAGTAGTAATATGTGTGCAGTGTGGTGGTATTAGTTGTGTACAGTATAGTAGTATGTGCAGTGTGGTGGTATTAGTTGTGTACAGTATAGTAGTAGTATGTGTGCAGTGTGGTGGTGGTGGTGGTAGTTGTGTGCAGTGTAGTAGTATGTGGAGTGTGGTGGTATTAGTTGTGTACAGTATAGTAGTAGTATGTGTGCAGTGTGGTGGTGGTGGTGGTGGTAGTTGTGTGCAGTGTAGTAGTATGTGTGGAGTGTGGTGGTATTAGCTGTGTACAGTATAGTAGTAGTATGTGTGCAGTGTGGTGGTATTAGTTGTGTACAGTATAGTGGTATGTGTGCAGTGTGGTGGTATTAGTTGTGTACAGTATAGTAGTATGTGTGCAGTGTGGTGGTATTAGTTGTGTACAGTATAGTAGTAGTATGTGTGCAGTGTGGTGGTAGTTGTGTATAGTATAGTAGTAATATGTGTGCAGTGTGGTGGTATTAGTTGTGTACAGTATAGTAGTATGTGTGCAGTGTGGTGGTATTAGCTGTGCTGTATAGTAGTAGTGTGTGCAGTGTGGTGGTATTAGTTGTGTACTGTATAGTAGTATGTGTGCAGTGTGGTATTAGTTGTGTACAGTATAGTAGTATGTTGTGTGCAGTGTGGTGGTAGTTGTGTACAGTATAGTAGTATGTGTGCAGTGTGGTGGTATTAGTTGTGTACAGTATAGTAGTAGTATGTGTGCAGTGTGGTGGTATTAGTTGTGTACAGTATAGTAGTATGTGTGCAGTGTGGTGGCATTAGTTGTGTACAGTACAGTAGTATGTGTGCAGTGTGGTGGTATTAGTTGTGTACAGTATAGTCGTGGTATGTGTGCAGTGTGGTGGTATTAGTTGTGTACAGTATAGTAGTATGTGTGCAGTGTGGTGGTATTAGTTGTGTACAGTATAGTAGTAGTATGTGTGCAGTGTGGTGGTGGTGGTAGTTGTGTGCAGTGTAGTAGTATGTGTGGAGTGTGGTGGTATTAGTTGTGTACAGTATAGTAGTAGTATGTGTGCAGTGTGGTGGTGGTGGTGGTGGTGGTGGTGGTGGTAGTTGTGTGCAGTGTAGTAGTATGTGTGGAGTGTGGTGGTATTAGCTGTGTACAGTATAGTAGTATGTGTGCAGTTTGGTGGTATTAGTTGTGTACAGTATAGTAGTATGTGTGCAGTGTGGTGGTATTATCTGTGTACAGTATAGTAGTATGTGTGCAGTGTGGTGGTGTTAGTTGTGTATAGTATAGTAGTAATATGTGTGCAGTGTGGTGGTATTAGTTGTGTACAGTATAGTCGTGGTATGTGTGCAGTGTGGTGGTATTAGTTGTGTACAGTATAGTAGTATGTGTGCAGTGTGGTGGTATTAGTTGTGTACAGTATAGTAGTATGTGTGCAGTGTGGTGGTATTGTGTACAGTACAGTAGTATGTGTGCAGTGTGGTGGTATTGTGTACAGTACAGTAGTATGTGTGCAGTGTGGTGGTATTAGTTGTGTACAATATAGTAGAATGTGTGCAGTGTGGTGGTATTAGTTGTGTACAGTACAGTAGTATGTGTGCAGTGTGGTGGTATTAGTTGTGTACAGTATAGTAGTAGTATATGTGCAGTGTGGTGGTATTAGTTGTGTACAGTATAGTAGTATGGGTGCAGTGTGGTGGTATTAGCTGTATACAGTATAGTAGTGTGTGTGTGTGCGGTGTGGTGGTATTAGTTGTGTACAGTATAGTAGTAGTATATGTGCAGTGTGGTGGTATTAGCTGTGTACAGTATAGTAGTAGTATGTGTGCAGTATGGTGGTATTAGCTGTGTACAGTATAGTAGTATGTGTGCAGTGTGGTGGTGGTGGTGGTGGTGGTAGTTGTGTGCAGTGTAGTAGTAGTATGTGTGCAGTGTGGTGGTATTAGTTGTGTACAGTATAGTAGTATGTGTGCAGTGTGGTGGTATTAGTTGTGTACAGTATAGTAGTATGTGTGCAGTGTGGTGGTATTAGCTGTGTACAGTATAGTAGTATGTGTGCAGTGTGGTGGTGGTAGTTGTGTGCAGTGTAGTAGTATGTGTGCAGTGTGGTGGTATTAGTTGTGTACAGTATAGTAGTATGTGTGCAGTGTGGTGGTATTAGTTGTGTACAGTATAGTAGTATGTGTGCAGTGTGGTGGTATTGTGTACAGTACAGTACAGTACAGTAGTATGTGTGCAGTGTGGTGGTATTGTGTACAGTACAGTAGTATGTGTGCAGTGTGGTGGTATTAGTTGTGTACAGTATAGTAGTATGTGTGCAGTGTGGTGGTATTAGTTGTGTACAGTACAGTAGTATGTGTGCAGTGTGGTGGTATTAGTTGTGTAGAGTACAATAGTATGTGTGCAGTGTGGTGGTATTAGTTGTGTACAGTATAGTAGTAGTAGTATGTGTGCAGTGTGGTGGTGGTAGTTGTGTGCAGTGTGGTGGTATTAGTTGTGTACAGTATAGTAGTATGTGTGCAGTGTGGTGGTATTAGTTGTGTACAGTATAGTAGTATGTGTGCAGTGTGGTGGTATTAGTTGTGTACAGTATAGTAGTAGTATGTGTGCAGTGTGGTGGTATTAGCTGTGTACAGTATAGTAGTATGTGTGCAGTGTGGTGGTATTAGCTGTGTACAGTATAGTCGTATGTGTGCAGTGTGGTGGTATTAGTTGTGTACAGTATAGTAGTATGTGTGTAGTGTGGTGGTATTAGCTGTGTACAGTATAGTAGTATGTGTGCAGTGTGGTGGTATTAGGTGTGTACAGTATAGTAGTAGTATGTGTGCAGTGTGGTGGTATTAGTTGTGTACAGTATAGTAGTATGTGTGCAGTGTTGTGGTATTAGCTGTGCTGTATAGTAGTAGTGTGTGCAGTGTGGTGGTATTAGTTGTGTACAGTATAGTAGTATGTGTGCATTGTGGTGGTATTAGTTGTGTACAGTATAGTAGTAGTATGTGTGCAGTGTGGTGGTAGTTGTGTATAGTATAGTAGTAATATGTGTGCAGTGTGGTGGTATTAGTTGTGTACAGTATAGTAGTATGTGTGCAGTGTGGTGGTATTAGCTGTGCTGTATAGTAGTAGTGTGTGCAGTGTGGTGGTATTAGTTGTGTACAGTATAGTAGTATGTGTGCAGTGTGGTATTAGTTGTGTACAGTATAGTAGTATTATGTGTGCAGTGTGGTGGTAGTTGTGTATAGTATAGTAGTAATATGTGTGCAGTGTGGTGGTATTAGTTGTGTACAGTATAGTAGTATGTGTGCAGTGTGATGGTATTAGTTGTGTACAGTATAGTAGTAGTATGTGTGCAGTGTGGTGGTATTAGTTGTGTACAGTATAGTAGTATGTGTGCAGTGTGGTGGCATTAGTTGTGTACAGTACAGTAGTATGTGTGCAGTGTGGTGGTATTAGTTGTGTACAGTATAGTCGTGGTATGTGTGCAGTGTGGTGGTATTAGTTGTGTACAGTATAGTAGTATTTGTGCAGTGTGGTGGTATTAGTTGTGTACAGTATAGTAGTAGTATGTGTGCAGTGTGGTGGTGGTGGTGGTAGTTATGTGCAGTGTAGTAGTATGTGTGGAGTGTGGTGGTATTAGTTGTGTACAGTATAGTAGTAGTATGTGTGCAGTGTGGTGGTGGTGGTAGTTGTGTGCAGTGTAGTAGTATGTGTGGAGTGTGGTGGTATTAGCTGTGTACAGTATAGTAGTATGTGTGCAGTGTGGTGGTATTAGTTGTGTACAGTATAGTAGTATGTGTGCAGTGTGGTGGTATTATCTGTGTAAAGTATAGTAGTATGTGTGCAGTGTGGTGGTATTAGTTGTGTATAGTATAGTAGTAATATGTGTGCAGTGTGGTGGTATTAGTTGTGTACAGTATAGTCGTGGTATGTGTGCAGTGTGGTGGTATTAGTTGTGTACAGTATAGTAGTATGTGTGCAGTGTGGTGGTATTAGTTGTGTACAGTATAGTAGTATGTGTGCAGTGTGGTGGTATTAGTTGTGTACAGTACAGTAGTATGGGTGCAGTGTGGTGGTATTAGCTGTATACAGTATAGTAGTATGTGTGCAGTGTGGTGGTATTAGCTGTGTACAGTATAGTAGTAGTATGTGTGCAGTATGGTGGTATTAGCTGTGTACAGTATAGTAGTATGTGTGCAGTGTGGTGGTGGTGGTAGTTGTGTGCAGTGTAGTAGTAGTAGTATGTGTGCAGTGTGGTGGTATTAGTTGTGTACAGAATAGTAGTATGTGTGCAGTGTGGTGGTATTAGTTGTGTACAGTATAGTAGTATGTGTGCAGTGTGGTGGTATTAGCTGTGTACAGTATAGTAGTATGTGTGCAGTGTGGTGGTGGTAGTTGTGTGCAGTGTAGTAGTAGTAGTAGTATGTGTGCAGTGTGGTGGTATTAGTTGTGTACAGTATAGTAGTATGTGTGCAGTGTGGTGGTATTAGTTGTGTACAGTATAGTAGTATGTGTGCAGTGTGGTGGTATTGTGTACAGTACAGTAGTATGTGTGCAGTGTGGTGGTATTAGTTGTGTACAGTATAGTAGTATGTGTGCAGTGTGGTGGTATTAGTTGTGTACAGTATAGTAGTATGTGTGCAGTGTGGTGGTATTAGTTGTGTATAGTAGTATGTGTGCAGTGTGGTGGTATTAGTTGTGTACAGTACAGTAGTATGGGTGCAGTGTGGTGGTATTAGCTGTATACAGTATAGTAGTGTGTGTGCAGTGTGGTGGTATTAGTTGTGTACAGTATAGTAGTAGTATATGTTCAGTGTGGTGGTATTAGTTGGGTACAGTATAGTAGTATGTGTGCAGTGTGGTGGTATTAGCTGTGTACAGTATAGTAGTAGTATGTGTGCAGTATGGTGGTATTAGCTGTGTACAGTATAGTAGTATGTGTGCAGTGTGGTGGTGGTGGTGGTAGTTGTGTGCAGTGTAGTAGTAGTAGTATGTGTGCAGTGTGGTGGTATTAGTTGTGTACAGTATAGTAGTATGTGTGCAGTGTGGTGGTATTAGTTGTGTACAGTATAGTAGTATGTGTGCAGTGTGGTGGTATTAGCTGTGTACAGTATAGAAGTATGTGTGCAGTGTGGTGGTGGTAGTTGTGTGCAGTGTAGTAGTAGTATGTGTGCAGTGTGGTGGTATTAGTTGTGTACAGTATAGTAGTATGTGTGCAGTGTGGTGGTGGTAGTTGTGTGCAGTGTAGTAGTAGTAGTAGTAGTAGTAGTAGTAGTAGTATGTGTGCAGTGTGGTGGTGTTAGTTGTGTACAGTATAGTAGTATGTGTGCAGTGTGGTGGTGGTAGTTGTGTGCAGTGTGGTGGTATTAGTTGTGTACAGTATAGTAGTAATATGTGTGCAGTGTGGTGGTGGTAGTTGTGTACAGTATAGTAGTATGTGTGCAGTGTGGTGGTATTAGTTGTGTACAGTATAGTAGTAGTATGTGTGCAGTGTGGTGGTATTAGTTGTGTACAGTATAGTAGTATGTGTGCAGTGTGGTGGTATTGTGTACAGTACAGTAGTATGTGTGCAGTGTGGTGGTATTGTGTACAGTACAGTAGTATGTGTGCAGTGTGGTGGTATTAGTTGTGTACAGTATAGTAGTAAGTGTGCAGTGTGGTGGTATTAGTTGTGTACAGTATAGTAGTATGTGTGCAGTGTGGTGGTATTAGTTGTGTATAGTAGTATGTGTGCAGTGTGGTGGTATTAGTTGTGTACAGTACAGTAGTATGGGTGCAGTGTGGTGGTATTAGCTGTATACAGTATAGTAGTGTGTGTGCAGTGTGGTGGTATTAGTTGTGTACAGTATAGTAGTAGTATATGTTCAGTGTGGTGGTATTAGTTGGGTACACTATAGTAGTATGTGTGCAGTGTGGTGGTATTAGCTGTGTACAGTATAGTAGTAGTATGTGTGCAGTATGGTGGTATTAGCTGTGTACAGTATAGTAGTATGTGTGCAGTGTGGTGGTGGTGGTGGTGGTAGTTGTGTGCAGTGTAGTAGTAGTAGTAGTATGTGTGCAGTGTGGTGGTATAAGTTGTGTACAGTATAGTAGTATATGTGCAGTGTGGTGGTATGGGTGCAGTGTGGTGGTATTAGCTGTATACAGTATAGTAGTGTGTGTGTGCAGTGTGGTGGTATTAGTTGTGTACAGTATAGTAGTAGTATATGTGCAGTGTGGTGGTATTAGCTGTGTACAGTATAGTAGTAGTATGTGTGCAGTATGGTGGTATTAGCTGTGTACAGTATAGTAGTATGTGTGCAGTGTGGTGGTGGTGGTGGTGGTGGTGGTGGTAGTTGTGTGCAGTGTAGTAGTAGTATGTGTGCAGTGTGGTGGTATTAGTTGTGTACAGTATAGTAGTATGTGTGCAGTGTGGTGGTATTAGTTGTGTACAGTATAGTAGTATGTGTGCAGTGTGGTGGTATTAGCTGTGTACAGTATAGTAGTATGTGTGCAGTGTGGTGGTGGTAGTTGTGTGCAGTGTAGTAGTATGTGTGCAGTGTGGTGGTATTAGTTGTGTACAGTATAGTAGTATGTGTGCAGTGTGGTGGTATTAGTTGTGTACAGTATAGTAGTATGTGTGCAGTGTGGTGGTATTGTGTACAGTACAGTACAGTAGTATGTGTGCAGTGTGGTGGTATTGTGTACAGTACAGTAGTATGTGTGCAGTGTGGTGGTATTAGTTGTGTACAGTATAGTAGTATGTGTGCAGTGTGGTGGTATTAGTTGTGTACAGTACAGTAGTTTGTGTGCAGTGTGGTGGTATTAGTTGTGTAGAGTACAATAGTATGTGTGCAGTGTGGTGGTATTAGTTGTGTACAGTATAGTAGTAGTAGTATGTGTGCAGTGTGGTGGTGGTAGTTGTGTGCAGTGTGGTGGTATTAGTTGTGTACAGTATAGTAGTATGTGTGCAGTGTGGTGGTATTAGTTGTGTACAGTATAGTAGTATGTGTGCAGTGTGGTGGTATTAGTTGTGTACAGTATAGT